>NW_006408610.1:9385559-9389068 GCF_000296735.1 Chrysochloris asiatica | reverse complement strand
ACCTCCACTCTGGTCAATTAGCACATCCCTTCAATGAAAGCCTCATCTTTCTCCCGCGGAGCGGCTGGTAGTTTCGAACTGCTGGCCTTAAGGTTCGCAGCCCGATTCGTAACCACTACGCTTGTCAAGACAGAAAGGGGCCATGAAACTCGATAAGGTCACCCAATGGAGCAGCGACGGAGCACCCATGCCCAGGTCGGCTAGCCTCCAGCCAGGGGGCTCAGCCGAGGGCTGGAGAGCTAGAACACTGCGAGATTGCATCTGAGTAGGTTCCCACTCATAGCGACCCTGGATAGGGTTTCTGAGGAGCAGCTGGTAGGTTTGAACTGCTGACTTTGTGGTGTGCAGTCCAGTGCTGATCCACAGTGCTACACCAGGAGTCCATTTGGTGATGGCAAGGCATCTCAGCACTGTCAGATGTGAGATGTGGGTGACTCTGTCAGTGCCTGGCTCTGTCACATGTCATCATCACAGCAGAGGGAGCACAGCTAGGAGCTGTCAGGATGCCTGTCTTTGGCCTGGGCCCACTTCACCTGTCCAACAGTGGCCTCAGCATCCGTTGTGTGACAAACACTGTGTGTAGAGTGTCTCCTAGTGTTAACACCCACCATACACTCCCCTCATGCCACCAGACCATGCAGAATCCTGAGTAATGGTTTCTAATATGACTTGTTAATCATCTCCCTATATCATTGAATGTAGCCGCAATAATAGTGACATAAACATCTAGCAAAAATAAAACTACACTTCAAATTACAAGAGCATACTCACAACCTAAATGTGCTTACATCCACATAGCTTCAGGTATCAGGAGTCCTGGTGCGGCAATGTAGGATAAGTATTGAACTGCTAACCACAGATAGGGAGTTCAAAGCCACCGGCCACTCTTTGGAAAATCTGTGAATCACTTTGAGTCAGAACCGACTCCACAACACATAACAACAAAGATGTGTTTAAAGTGAAAATGTGGTAAGAAAACATTGTAATTCCAAGTAGAAACATTGAAGAATGACATCAAACTTAGGTTTGTTTGAACCTTAAACTGTTTTGTTACATAAGATGCATTAATGGGTTAAGTGTGCATAATCAATAGTGGCCCAAATAATGTAGACGTTGCACACAAAGGCATATGGAAACATATGCATAAATGAAATAAGGCCATAGAAATACACAGAGACAAATACACAAGCATCTCCACACTTAGTAAATATCTGGACTAAATCAGATCTTTTCTTTTCTTGCCTTCAAAGCTGCAACCTTGTGAATCATTTCATTGAAATAAATGTCTCTTGCCAACTCACTTTCAATTGATATCATGAAGTCTGAAAGGCTCAACTGTTCCATGTTGTTGTTGTTGGTAGGTGTCATCAAGTCTGTACTGACTCATAGCGACCTTATTATGCACAGCAGAACGAAACACTGCCCAATCCTGGGCCAACCTCACTGTCGTTGCCACGCTTGAGCCCATTGATGCTGCCACTTTGCCAATCCATCTCGCTGGGGGTCCTCCTCTTTTTCTCTGACCCTCCACCCTACCAAACATGATATCCTTCTCCAGCGACTGGTCCCTCCTGACAATATGTCCGAACTATGAGAGACAAAGTTTGAACATCCTGGCCTGCAAGGCACACTCTGGCTGCACTTCTTCCAACACAAACCTGTTAGTTCTTTTGGCAGCCCAATGGCAATTTCAATATTCTCCTCCAACACCATAACCCAAAAAGCATCAATTCTTCTATAGTCTTCCTTATTCACTGTCCAGCTTTCATATGCATATGAAGTGATTGAAAATACCATGGCTTGGGTCAGGCACACCTTAGTCCTCAAGCTGACATCTTTGCTCTTCAACACTTGAAAAGGATCTTGTGCAGCAGATTTGCCTAATGCAATATGTCATTTGATTTCTTGACTGCTGCTTCCATGGTGTTGATAGCTGGTCGAAGAAGAATGAAGTCCTTGACAACTTCAATTTTTTCTCCATTGATAAGAATGTTGTTTATTGGTCCAGTGGTGAGGATTTTTGTTTTCTTTACATTGAGATGTAATCCATACCGAAGGCTGTGCTCTTTGATCTTCATCAGTAAATATTTTAAGTCTTCTTCACTTTCAGCAAGCAAGGTTGTATCATCTGCATATCGCAGGTTGTTAATGAGTCTTCCTCCAATCCTGATGCCACATGTTTCTTCATAGAACCCAACTGTTCCACAGTAGATATCAAATCATTCTAAGTTTCAGCTATGAAAGGTTACTCTCACATGAACCCACAGACACACAGTTCAACAGAAAAAAAAATTCAGGCTTGACAAAAGGGTTGGGAGAGATTGTATGAAATCCTATTCAGGTATGCATGTCAAAATGTCTAATGGTGTCCAACTTTTGGCTTCTTCCAGATTAACCTCTGCTATTTTCAGGTGCTATGAGTCAGAACCAACTTCACAGCATAAAACCACCACTTTCAGGTGTCTTCTCAGTCTTGGTATTTCTATTAAAAGCTCACTCTCCGATACCTCATCATACAAAGTAGTCAGTTTTGGAAAGGATGCCTTTAACGCTTCTTCAGTGGCAGAGATTCTTCACTTGAACAGCTGTAAACATGGCTGCTATTTCCTTGCTGGTTTTTTATCTGATCTGGAGTTCAGAGTGAAAGCCATCAATGCACCCAGGCATCACCGTCTTATTTTCTTTCTTATTCGCTTGCCTGCTCCCCGTCCCCTGCCATCCTCTTCTTGAACCTGGCTCCTCTCTCTACTGCGATTCCGTATTCATCTGATTATAACGCGCCTGCTCAGCTGTGTGCTCCACTCGGTGACTGCTCTCCTCGTGCCAAGAAAGTCTTAGTGTCTCTAGCTTTGTCACTACCTTGTTGAGAGTCAGACCCTTAGTCTGCGGATAGTGCTGTGTAAGAGTAATTTCCTGAAGTACATCACACCGGAAGTACAGGTAGCACAGAAAAGTGAAGTCACAAGTAACATGCAAAAAACCTTGTGCTGTTCCTCTTGTGTCCGGATTTTCAGTGGATCCCAAAGAGCATCAATCGCCCCACAAACTTACCTGACTTTTCCTTAACTGACTTAACTGCCGGATGATGAGCACTCCAGTGTGGGGTTGATAGTCCTTTCACTGACCTCCACTCTGGTCAATTAGCACATCCCTTCAATGGGATAATTGTTCACCACTGGACCAATGAACAACACCATATAAATGGAGAGAATATTGAAGTTGTCAAAGACTTCATTTTGCTCTGATCAACCATCAACACTCATGGAAGCAGAAGTCAATAAATCAAACTAGGTAATTCTGCTGCACAAGACCTCTTTAAAGTGTTGAAGAGCAAAGATGATAGTTTGAGAACAAAGGTGCTCCTGACACAAGCCATGGTATTTTCAATAACCTCATATGCATGTGAAAGTTGGACAGTGAATAAGGAAGACTGTAGAAGAATTGATGCATTTGAGTTATAGTGCTGGAGGAGAATATTGAAAATACCAGGGACTACCAAAAGAACAAAC
>NW_006408610.1:9358210-9385459 GCF_000296735.1 Chrysochloris asiatica | reverse complement strand
GGACAGTGAATAAGGAAGACTGTAGAAGAATTGATGCATTTGAGTTATGGTGTTGGAGGAGAATATTAAAAGTACCATGGATTGTCAAAAGAACAAACCAATCTGTGTTGAAAGTACAACCAGTGTGCTCCTTGGAAGCCAGGATGGCCAGACTTCGTCTCTCATACTTCAGACATACTCTCAGGAAGGACTGGCCGGTCACTGGAGAAGAACATCATGTTTGGTATAATGGAGGATCAGAGAAAAAGAGGAAGACCCCCAGCAAGATGGATTGACACAGTGGCAGCAGCAGTGGGCTCAGGTGGAGCAAAAATTATGAGGTTGGCCCAGGACCTGGCAGTGTCTCATTCTGTTGTGCATAGGGTCACTATGAGTCAGCACTGACTCAGTGGCACCTAACAAAACACCAATGGGTGGAGGCAGCAAAGAAAGATCACAATATCTCACAAGTTCCAAAAATGTCATACGTGGTACAGTTTGAGCAAATGAGTGCTGACTACACACGTTAACTGCATGGTCCACACATCCATTACAAGTACCTTTCTTATTCTTTCCCTTAAGGATGGCTTGTACCCTCCCTGAGTCCAGCCATAATGGCAGTAATACCACAGCCTCAGGCATGGCAGTATTCTGTCCAGTCCTTTATGTTCCAGCTTTTTAAGAATCTTAAAACTTGAGGTCAGCAACTTTTTCTTCCCCTTAAGGGGAAAAATCCTAGAAGCCTTCTCTCACTTTAACTTTCCTATTGTTGATGTTTCCATATCTGATCACTTGGGATATCTGGTCAGTATGTGATATGTCAGGTGTGCTGTTGGACATGGTCCCAAAGTACTTCCTAGACTTTATGTCTGTCAAAGACTTCTTCACATGACTTGCCAAGACATGTATAAACCCATTCTGATCTTTTGGTGTAAGACAAGAGATTGATCATTTTCATGTAGTTGCTTAAATCTCACTAGGTGGTCTTTCAGCACGGGATCATGTTTTGAAAGCATCTCAACCATTTCAAGAAAATTCTCTTCATTCAATGAGGAGTCATCTTCCATCTTCCTTGGGATCACAGAATACCAGATTCTACTCAGCCAGAAACAATGTGTGAATATGTCCCTCTTCTTGTGCTCCTCCATTTCCATTAAAGCAACAGTTTTTGGTTTCCATTTTTCAAGGCAATGTGAGGCTCTTCAGCAGTGTCAGGGTTATGAGCTTTCAGGCTCAGTTTCTACCACTTCTGGAACCCCATCACAAATTTGAATGTTGTATTCGTGACAGTAATGGCAAACAGTCAGCAGCAAACGCAGTGTAAATTCACCTTGATGAGCAAGTAAACCATCCATGCACACAGAATTTTATCACCATTTAACATCTCCTGGTACAACTACGCTTTTGAAAACGAATGCACATCTTCCTGCACTTTTTTGCATCTTGCTTGCCGCAACACTGAAAGGACCATCTTTGTTCTCGAAAGAAGTACTTCCTCTTTTGATGATTTCAACCAGAAATATGGCCTGAAACTGATCATTTCCCAGAAAGAAACATCACACAACATTTGAAGATCTTCCTCCTTAAGGCCACTTGTCTCCTTTACAGCATTGTGGCAAGAGTCACTTTCAGCCCCTGTCTTCTGCTTCACATTCTGCTGTCCCTACTCGACTTTTCTGCAGAATTCTGCTAGCCATGGAAGAATCTGCTTCAGCACTTGGAGACTGGTGATCTTCGTCTTTTGATGAACCCTGGCCACCATCCGGTCTTGTGACATGTTGAAGCATGAATCCAGCAAGCGCTTTGAGCGATTTAATTCTTGATTCTTTTGCCTTCGTTTGTTGACACTCACTTGGCCTCTTTGATTTATGCACTCCATGTGGCATGGTAGCTACCCCTGAACAATTATGAAAAGATCAACTAGCAATATTTGGGGGGGGGGGGAATAAGAAAATGTACAATGTACATCTCTTGAGTGTTTTCATTCTAGCAAATGTAAATGTCAATGTGTCACTATATGTTAAACCATAATCCAAGCCTAAACTCCCCAAATTTCATTAAAATCAAATACAGACTGATTTTTAAAATATTTTAAAATAATTTTTAAATGACTAAAATTTTTTAATGAATGTAAGGTTTAGGTTATATTTCTAAACATAGATCAAGAAGCTTAGCATCTCCCCCACACACACTTCATGTTTAAAACTGTCAGTTTCACTATTTAGTAATGAAAGAATTATATAATCAACATTGTTATACATGTAAGCTTATTATCAATTTTAATCAGGATAATAAGTGATAAATATAGTTGTAAATTGCTTATATGTAATATTTCTTATGTTATATGAATACTTACAACAAAATCGGTTTGTAAAGTCCTTCTACATTGAATTTCAATAATCTTAGTTACAACATTATAAAAGGAGAAAACATTTTTTAAACACTTCCACTTCTTTCATTGGAGTCTTGGTGTGGCGTTGTGGGTTTGAACCATAAAGTCAGTGGTTCAAATTCACCACTTGCTCCTTGGAAACCCCATAAGGGTCACTATGAATTGGAAACAACTTGATTCGACAACACTTCATTCTCAAGAGTTACTGATATAGATTCACAAATATTACTAACCACACTGTCACTCCTGGTGTGGCACTGTAGGATCAGCACTGGACTTCAGATCACAAGGTTGGCAGTTCAAACCCACCAACTGTTCCTTGGAAACCCTATACAGGGTTGCTATGAGTTGTAACCAACTCCACGGCACTTAACAACAACATAGTATCACTAAGTGCCAGAAACTTGATAAAGCCGTGAGATGGAAGCATCATTGCTATTGGACAATACTGACAGTTCTGACTTGTTGTTGTTAAGTACCATGGGGTCCGTTCCGACTCATAGTGACCCTACAAAGGATTTCCGAGGCTGTACATCTTTACGGGAGCAGACTGCCTTATCTTTCTCCCATGGAACCGCTGGTAGTTTCAAACTGTCAACCTTGAGGTTAGCAGCCCGATTCGTAACCACTACGCTACCAGTGACAGACAGCTCTGGCTGGAGCACTTTAAATGTTCAAAACGCAGTTAGCACAGTTTGAGCCTTGTAAGTGTATTGATGGGGTCCTGGTGCGGCACTGAGGGCTAATGCACTGAGCTATAAGGTCGGTTTGAACCGCAAGGTCGATGGTTCAAGCTCACCAGTCACTTCTCAGAAACTGTATACAGGGTCACTATGAGTCAGAACCAATTCAAAGGCACTCAACAACAACAAAGGTATATTAATACATGTAAGCTGGGCTTACAAAATATTGTTTTTGTTATTATAACTAACTGCAGGGATATTTTCATGAAAAATAATAGATTTCTGATGAACATGACACACAAGTTCTATAGCCAGCCACTCTTCTGACAACATCACCAGGTGCACTTGATACCCCTGTACCTTGCCTAGTGATGCCATTGAGTAGGAGACCAGAGACACACATAGACACCCTGTGGACATCACTAGGGTGCTCACAAATGCCCCTCTGGACACATGGCAGGCTTGCATCCCCTCCTACTACGGGAAGTGAAGTTCGCCTGCCTTTGGCTAAGCAGAAGCTAGCCCTGAAGTGCCTCAGGGGAGAACGGGAGGGTGGGGAGTTGAGGAGGCCCTGACCCACCGAGAAAGGGAAGTGAGTGAGAGGCAGGTTCGGGCCAGGGTGCAGGGTGGCTCCATGGAGTCTGAGCCCGCCAGCTAGGTGGACTAAGCCAACCAATCAGCAGGCAACCTTCACCCCCACTCCCACACCCACACCACAAAGGCAGGCAGCTACAGCTAGCTCAAGATCCGGAAGGGAGAGTTTCCCTGCATTCGTTTCACACACAAACACTGGGTCTTTGTAAGTGAGAAAATGATACAAGCAGGCAAAAGAAGTCCAGAGAAATCCCTGGGGGCCTGGTGGTCAGGGTGTGCTTCCTGGAGGAGGAAGAGCCTGGGCTGTGCTTTGCAGGCCTGATTAGGACAGGTTGAGGGGAGAAAGGAAGGTTCAGGTGGCAGTGAGAGGGACTGGGGACCTGGGGGTCTGAGGCCTGAGGGTCCTGCTGCACAACCTGCCCACTCTACAAGGAAGCTCCTCCAGTCTGTTAGCAAGGGCGGTTAGCAGCCACTGAGAAAAGGCAGCCCACAGCCAGGCCAGCCAGCAGGTTGGGAAAATGAGGACAGGAGGGCTGTTCTGCACATGCAGGTCCCCAGCTGCTGACAATCCACCGTCTCAGGCTCTCCCTCAGCCTCTCTAGGGTTCCTTCTCCCGCTGAGACTCTGCTGCCGGCCTTCCTTGTGCATCACTGGTTCTGTCTTTGTTTCCCTCTCTGTTTTTCTATCTCCTCCCTCTGATTCTATCCGTCTCTATGCCTTTCTTTCTCTCTCTTCCCTCACCATCTGTTTCCTTTCTGTGCCTCCCACCTGTTTCTCCATTTCTCTCTATGGTCACCTCTGTGTGTGTATCTCTCTCTGCATCTCTTCCTCTGTTCCTCCAGCAATTCTCTGCCTGGCTCTGTCTGTCCCTGTCTCATCCTCTGAAGCTCAGGACTCTGGGATTCCATGCTGGGATGCTTCTTCAGAGGCAGCAGGCAGGCTCCTGGAGCCTTCAACCTGCTCTTCTTGCTTTTATCAGGTAGGGATCTGACTTTTCCCTCCTTTGACCTCCTCTGCCTTTGATCTTGATCTTTCTTTCTTTGAAACTCTTGCACGGTTAGACACCTACTGACTTCAGATGTTCTCATCCTCCCCGGGCAGCCAAGGAGATTGCCAAGTGCAGTCAGTCTTTAAGGGCTTGGGACCTCTGGCTGTAGGCCTCCACCAGGGCAAGTGAGAGGTGCCTCTGTCCCTTCCACTCCAGCAGGCAGGTGGCTTGCTGGAAACAGCATGGTGGAGTGGCCTCAGTGTGGTCTCACGCCACAGGCCTCCCTGAGTTCTAGTCTCCACTCTGCTGAGCTGCCCAGCTGACTTTGAATAGGTCAGAACTGTGTGGGTTTCTGTCTCCTCGTTTGTGGCTTCTATATTTTCATCACATTGTGGGCAATACTGGGTCTGAGAATTTGATGCGCTAATGTGTGTGGTTCATGTGCTGGACTGCAAAGTTGGTTTAAACTGCAAGGTCGATGGTTCAAGTTCACCAGCTGCTCCTAGGAAACCCTATACAGGGTCACTATAGGTCGGAAACAACTTGAGGACACTTATCAACAACAACAATGTGTGTAAGGAGTTCATGAGAAACGCAAATAATTAGTGGGCTCCGTTACTCACCCAAAGGTTGACAGTTTGAACCTCAGAAGAAAGGTCTGGTGATCTAATTCCAAAAACCCAGCCAGTGAACATCCGTGTGGAACAGAGTTTTACTCTGATACACATGGGGTCATCCTGAGCCAGAATCCACTCAACAGCCAATAGGTTTGGGTTTGTTTTTTCCATATGTGTAAAATGCCCAACGGATTGGCTGTAGCAAGAGGCGTGTACAGAATAATTCATACTTGCTCAGCTGTCCCTCCAAAGAAAAGGACATCTTTGGACCATGGTTACATGGCTGTACCCTTACAAGGGAAGTTTCTGGTCTACAGTCTGCTGGACCAGTTGGGCTGGAAATGTGAGCTCTGTGTCAGATTTTAGGGGCCCTCTGTGGTCCACTCAGTGAGGCTCTTTACTGGGTCAGAAGAAGAGCTAGGGGCCACTGGTTCTCAGCTCTGCCTGCCACTGGAATCACTGGGAGCTTGAAATGTAGACTGATGCCCAGCTGGTTGGCGGTCATTTCTAAAATCCCCCCAGAGGAATCTAATGTGTAGCAAAACTTGAGAGCCCCTGGACCAGGCCACTGAGGACAATTCTCTGACGTCAGAGCCTGTGACACAGGAAAGCTGTTTGTGGATGTGCCCATGTTTCTGTGTGTGTGTGTACATCAATGTGTGTCTGTGTGAGGGTCTGCGCATGTGGCATGTCTGTGTATCTCTGTACTGGTGTCTGTCTATCTATATACATCTGTGTCTGTCTGTGCAGCACATGGTAGGAATGGCAGGGCATACTGAAGTGAAGAAATTTTCTCTGAAGACCCAGAGAATGTATACGGCGTGGTCATATCAACAATCCACGGTCTAAGACAGGAGGCAGAAAAGGAGTATTGGAGTAGATTGTTGTTCCAGATCTTATTTGACTGAAGGAATGTTCTACTTTTCTTCTTTGCCTACTGTAAAGTTCAGGCTGTTATGTAGACCTGAGAGGGCCAGGTCAGCCATTTTGAGAGCCCTGGGCTCCCTGAAGCTACTCCTCCTGACCAGTCACCCTGCATTCCTGGGCTCCTAGGGCCAGGCAGGTCTTCCTCCCCTGGGTAGTTTGTCCGTGTTCAGGGGCCAGCATGAAGCTCAGACAAGTATAGTCTCCTTGTTTTCCTAGCAACCCTCAAACATCTTAGAGTTGGAAGTTTTAGGTCCAGGGATTACCTCATGCTGGGGAGTTGAAAACACTCCAGGCTGGGTCCTAAGGGCTCTGCTTCTTGCCAGCTGTGCAATGCTGGGCATCAGGAAGCCCTGGTTTCCACATCTGGCAAATGGGTGTGCAGACCTGCCCAGTCTACTGCCCAGGGTACCTGGAGGCACAAGCAAGGGAATGCAGGTGGAAGCGCTAAGCAAAGATGGAGTCCCTCTATGTGCAAGGAAATCCAGGGAGAACTGATGCATTGTGGCATCAGCGAAGAATCCCGAACAGACCCTGGGCTTCCAGAAGAATGCACAAATCTGTTGTGGACTAAGTACAGCCAGAATGCTCTGCGGAAGCAAAGCTGGCGACGCTTGGTCTTATTGACTTTGGACATGTGATCAGGAAGGACCAGTTCCTGGAGAAGGTCCGTGTAAAAGAAGAAGGCCTTCATGGAGATGGACTGACACAGTGACCTCAGCAATGGGCTCAAATGCAGCAACAACTGTGAAGACGGCACAGGGTCAGGCAGTGTTTCATTCTGTACACGGGAATGATGCAAGAGATTATTACACAAGTATGATGTGAGGAGTGCCCAAACCGCTCCCTGCCCCAAAATATCTCCCGTGCTTGCCTGCTGATGCCTGATCTCACCTCCATCAGATCTTTCCTCTTAGATTAAGGATATACAGAAGGCCCTACTGACATACAACCGAAGTCTCCATTGGGAAGGAAGGCAGGGACTGAGACACACTCCAAGGACTCTTCTTGGCATCATTCACTTGGGCCAGTACCACTTGCAGTCTGCCCAGCAGCCAGAGGTAGCACGATCAAGAGGGAGGGGACTTGAGTGACCTCTGCAGGAAAGACCCTGAGGACAGCAGGAGGTGTGGAGAGTTTGAATGGCATGGGGACCTGGTAGTGACCAGTGGGAAAGGAAGCTTGGAGGCCCCAAGGGGACTCAGTGAGCACATGGCCGACTTGATGCATTATAGCCTAGTGACATGTTGTGAGCCAGCTCTGGAGTCCAGCAGGTTGGGGACAGAATGTAGCTGTGTGACCTTGGGAATGTTTACCCACTATTCTAATCATCATGCTTTCATTTGATAAAAAGGACCTAAGAACAATTACTTCTTGGTGTCATTTAAGGATGAAGATAAGGCAAGTAAAAGCAGGTCAGCTAATATTACTATTATTCTGTACAATTCTGCTAAGGTCTCAGAGCCAGCAGACTCTATATGTCTGTCCTCACATCTGGGTTCTCAAACCATGCTTGCTGGGTTCTCTTCCAGCAGACTGAGTGGAAAGGACATGGGGTCTGGAGAACTGGATTCTAATTCTGCCTTTGCACTTAGGGCTGTGGAACCTTGGTTAAATCCCTTCGACACCGAGCCCCACCTCTAGCTAGAGTGATAGAGATTTGTGGTTGTTGTTAAGTGTCGTCAAGTCAGTTCTGACCGATAGCAACCCTGTACAGAGTTTCCAAGGAGTGGCTGATGAGTTTGAACCACCAACCTTGTGGCTCAAATCAGCTTTGCAGTCCAGCATATTAACCCACAGCACCACACCAGGACTCTTGAGTTAGAGATAGCAGTTGTTACCTTCGAAGTTGCTGCTGTGAGGACCACAGAAAATAGTAATAGTAACTCACACTTACTCAGCACTGACCACTATGCCAGGCACTGTTAATGGCATTATTTCACCTCCCGACAACCTTATCATTATGTCTAATTTTATAGATGAGAAAACTCAGGCTCAGAGAGGTTAGGCAACATGGCCAAAGGTCACACCACTTATAAGTGGTAGAGTCCGAATTTAAATCCAGGCAGCCACCACGTTGCTGCTTTCCTAGGCAGGAAGGAAGATGCCTTAAAGCCTAAGACCTCTGTCCCCAAACAGTGTTACAAATCTGATCTCCCTTTCACCCTGACCTGCATACTACTTCCCAGATGATGCCCTACATCCTACAGGTCTTCACCAGCCACTGGAATCCACAGAGCCTCAAGTACTGCTCCCTCCAGAGGAATGTACTGAGAACCAGAGAAGGCAAATGACCTGCCCAGGGTCACACAGCAAGTCTGAAGCTGAGCTGGGGCTCTGGCCCCCTTTTGAAGGCTCTTTGTTACAAAGTCCTGTGCCATGTATTCTTGGGGTTGGGGGTGGTCTTTACTGTTGGGGGTGGATAGTGTTTCTGAGACTTTCCTTTATTTCTGAAAGCATCCAGGTATGGCCCTGACATCATGTGGTCTAGGTTCTGATGAGACATGGGCCATAGTTTCTCTTCCCCTCTCCAGAACCTGGCCCAACTTGGGCCTTTGAGTCTGGTTAGTTAAGACTCCACTCCTGCTGTGACCATTCTGGTGTCAGGCACAATCTGGGTGGGACAAGGGGGATGGCCCATACTGCTGGCCGCTACTCAATATCCATTCCGATTTTTGTTCAGATGTAGACATGCCCAGCCCCAAGTGGTGAAATGCTATTTTTCTTCTCTTCCAGTGATTGAACTGAGGGTGTCCAAATAGCCCAATTCCAACCAAAAAGAGGGGAAGGGATGTCTTCTGGGAACCTCTGAGGAAGCTTTCTCTTCCTAATTAAAGATGCACATGAGAAAAGAGCTCTTTCACCCTCCTTCTCTTACCTCCACCTTATGTGAGAATATGATGTCTGGAACCCTGGCAACCATCTTGTGACACTGAGACAGCATCTGCTGTAGACGGAGGAGCCTGAGGATGAAGAGGCCCTGTCCCCTTGCAGATATTGTTGAGTTGCTGCAGCATCCTCGGATCTAATTGTCTTGGCAAGTAAAATCATACAGCGAAGTATCGGTTTTGCCATTATTTGTTAGGTATGTTGTTACTTACAACCAGGATCATCCTAATTGATTAAAAAAAGATAGTACTAATAACATTAGTGTCTGTTCTGATTTCCATCGTATACATAAGGAAGCTAAGGTTCAGAGGAGGTCCTCGAATTTACACACTCCATACATCTACCCCTAGCAAGTTCAAGAAACAGGATTCAAACTCAATCCATCTGTGCACCAAACCATCACACAGTCTTGCTTCAGAATAAGCTGGGACCCGCTGAAAGGACATCAGAGAAAACGATGATTTCTATTCCTCTCCCAGACCTGTCTCTAATCTACCCAGTTCCTGGGTATTCAGTGGCATATGTTTAAACGTGTCCTGTCAGATGGATGATGTGTTTTGAAGTTGGAAAAAGCAAAGATAATAGAGCTCTGCCTGCGTAGATGAAAGAAGTCCTGCTCTTCCAAGGCTTGCACCGTCTTTCTTTAAAGTGATCCAGGACGATTGCCTAGGAAGCAGCAGTGAATGATGCCAGAAAGAATGCATCTTCCCTTTCCTCCTTCATGGGGATCCTTCACGTCCGGTTCAACTGTCGCTTCCTCCAGGAAGCCTGCCCTGACTGTATCAACCAAAAGTCAGCTCCCCAGCCTATGCTTTCAGATTTCTCTTCTTGGTCATAATGTTATAGTTAAGTTTGTGTCTCTCTGTTTCCTTCTGCAGCTGGAAGGTGAACTCTTGGAAAGTCACAATGATGTCTTAGGCACATGTGCATTCTCAGTGCTCAGCACAGTTCTGAGAAGCATGCATACATTTAGTAAATGTTTGCTTGCTTAATGTGACAACATCCAGTTCTAACTACAAGCTATGCAAAGACAGAGCCCCCAAGTTTTATTCTTGACACTGTGGGTTAATGCGCTGGACTACATCGTTGGTTTGATCTGCAAGGTCGGCAGTTCAAGCTCACCGGCTGCTCCTCAGAAACCCTATACAGGATTGCTATGGGTCAAAACTAACTCAACAGCACTTAACAACAACAACAACATGGGTTGAATTGGAGTCCTGGTATGGCACTATAGAATAAACATTGGATTGTTATAGGACTGTTAATCACAAGGTCAATGGTTCAAACACACTAGGTGCTCCTTCAAAATCCTACACAGGGTCACTATGAGTTAGAATGGAGTAGACGACACTTGACAACAACAATGGGCTGAATTGTGTCTCTTGCCATCCCCCTGTTCAACAGACATGTTGAAATTCTAAGCCCTAACCCTGACCTTGCCTTTGAAGATGCTATCCGTTCAATTAACATGAGGGTTTCCAATGACTGCTTCTTTGGATGGAAATCTCCAGGCCTTTGTACCAAGGCATCTGTGGGTGGATTAGAACCTCCAACTCTTTAGTTAGCAGCCAAACATGCTAATCATTTCCACCACCCAGGGAACTTCGAGACTGAGGCAGAGATGGAAGAATATTGCAGCTATAAGCCAAGAAACACCTGAACTACGAGGACCTGGGAGACAGGAGAAAAGATAATCCCCTAAGACTTTGGGGGAAACAGGACTCCTAGTCCCCAGAATTACAGACAATAAACTTCTGTTCTTCTAAGTTACCTAGTGTGTGGTGCTTCGCCCTGCAGCTATAGGAAACTATTAAGTACCTCATACACATGCGCACATATATACATATGAAGGAAGCTTCAAAAAGTCCATAGAACAAATAGAATTAAAAGATAATGGAATTTTTCCATGAACTTTTTGAATCTCCTTCTTATGCACGCACACACACCCCACCCCACCCCCACACACAGACACCCTGAGTTCCACATAAATCCTTGCCCACTAAAAGAAGCTGCTTCTGAAAGCATTTAAGGCCTCTGTCCCAAGGCGCACAGAGAAGGGGTCTTATGAAACACAAAATGCAGGGACAACCCAAGACATAGAGAGTCACCATCTGGAGAAGGTAGGACATGGTCTTGGCTGGAAGAATGAGTGGCCAAGAATGAGAGGTAGTGAAGGGGATTCCCAGACAGGAGCCAGCTTTTAAGCATGACTCAGAGGAGGTCAGGGCAGCCCGCCTAGCTTCAGAGAACTAGGAAGACACAGAAAGGGCTGCTTCCTTCCAGCTCTTGACCCAGGCAGAGGGGTGATCCAGGAGCTGGGGTGCCCTTTCCCTCTAGCTTACTCTTCCCTGGAACACATCCGTGTGTTCCAGGAGCGGGGAAGGTTGATAGTCCTTAAATCAGCACGAGAATCCACAGCTTCTGGGCACTGCCCTTAAGTGGCTCCCTCCATGGGTATTTTTAGTCACATTTAATTTGGCAGCGGCTGAGCACTTTTGATTTCAGAATGATTCGTTAGAGCTTGTATGCTCAGCGCTGTTTTCCTCCCGCCTGCCTGTCTCCCCCAAGGGGACTGGGTGTTGTTTTGACTTTTATGTGCTACAATAAAAACTTTCATTGTAGCAAAATGTTTGCTCGTCAAAATTAGCTTGGTTAATTCCAAAGAATTGTTTCATCTTGGCTCCACAGGCACCAGGAATCTTTTTTACAAGACAAATTGGCCACCAGCCAGCCATCTCCATGACAATTCCTCTGTAGTACTCATCTCCCGGGAATTTACCTTTAAAGAAAAAAGATCTGCCTGAGCTTCCCAATTGCTGTGCAGAGCTGGTTCCTTCGGGTTCATGAGCTCGCGGCAGGCAGGCCAAGCAGGTGAGAAGTACAGAGTGGGTCATGTTGTTTCTATAGTCTTAGGCATGAAAGAAAGCCCCACACAGAGATAGACACACATGACAGACACACAACACACACAGATACACACTCACACACAGCTGCACTCACAGCTATACACAGACACACTCATGCACACACTCATGCAGACACAGGCACACTCCACACACACACACTCACAGACACATGCACACTCATGTACACACTCACACAGACAGACCCACTCATAGACACATGCACACTCACAGACACACACTCACACACAGACATAGTCACAGACCTAGACATAGGCACACACATGCACACTCATAAATACAGACACACACACAGACCCACTCATAGACAGAGGCACACATATGCACACTCATATAGACACACACTCACATACACACTCACAGACACATGCACACTCATACAGACACACACTCACACAGACCCACTCACAGAGGCACACACATGCACACTCATGCACACACACTTACACGTGCATACTCATGTACACAGACACACAGAGACACACACATACAGTTACCAAGGTAGACACACTCAATAGACACAGGCAAACACACGCACATACACATGTTCCCATTCCTCACACCGAGAGCTGTGCCTCAGTTTCCTCTTTTGTAAAATCAGGGTGGACTCTTGGTGTGGTGCTATAGGATAAGCACTGGACTTTGAACCACAAAGTCAGTGGTTTAAACCCACCAGTCACTCCTCAGAAACCCTATACAGGATCACTATGAGGCTGCACTGACTCAACAGCACTTAACAACCAGACAGGGGTAACAGTGAGAACACTGTTAAATGCAGAACAAAACTCAAAATCATAGAAAAAAAAAAAAGCCCAGGCTTATTTATTGGGTAGAGACTGTTGACTATGGCCTTTAGTCCCCCCTCAGTTCTGGAAACGACCTTACCCCCATGATTCAATTTCCAGCCAAACACTAGGCAACTCTATAAGGGAAGCAATGACACTAGGAAGGTACGCCCACCTTAGAATAATCAACCACGTGAGACCAAAAGGGCAGCATTTACCTGAGGACAAAGCTCAGAGGGTCAGGAAAGAAGGAGGAATGGAAACAGGAAACCCAGGGAGGAAGTGGGATAAGTGGTGCTCCATTGTGGGGACTGCACTCAATGACATGAAACAAAAGGTGTATGAATTGTGGAATGGAAAACTGACCTGCTCTGTAAATTCACAATAAAAATAAAAATAGAGGAAACTAATGTGGATAACCAAGGGCTTCTGAGGATCTCAAGTTTATTAGCTGGTGGTGATAGCTCAGTGCAGAATTCTCATCCCATGTGGGAGACCCGGGTTCAAGCCCTCCATTGTACCTCATGTACAACCACCACTTGTCTGCCCGTGGAGGCTCCTGCGTTGCTAGGATGCTAAACGGGTTTCAATGGAGCTGACAGACTAAGAAAGACTAGGAAGAAAGGCTTGGCAATGAACTTCCAGAAATCAGTCAATGAAAAGCCTAAGGATTGCAATGGTCCAGTCCCATTGTGCATGGATGGTTTGCCACAAGTCAAGGGCTGACTTGTTAGCATCTAATAACAATTGTTGTTTTTGTTGTTGTTAGGTGCCATCGAGTCGGTACCGACTCATAGTGACCTTATGCACAGCAGAATGAAACACTGCCCAATCCTGGGCCAACCTCACTACCACTGCCATACTTGAGTCCATCGATGCTGCCACTTGGCCAATCCATCCCATTTGGGGATCTTCCTCTTTTTCTCTGACCCTCCACTTTAGCAAACATGATATCCCTCTTCAGTGACTGGTCCCTCCTGACAATATGACCAAAGTATGAGAGACGAAGCTTAGCCATCCTGGCCTCCAAGGAGCACTCTGGTTGCACTTCTTCCAAAACGGATCTATTGGTTCTTTTGGCAGTCCATGGCACTTTTAGTATTCTCCTCCAACACCATACTTCAAAGGCATCAATTCTTCTACGATCTTCCTTATTCACTGTCCAGCTTTCGCATCCATATGAGGTTTTTGAAAATACCATGGCTTGGGTCAGGCGCACCTTAATCCTCAAGGTGATATCTTTGCTCTTCAACACTTGAAAAAGGTCTTAGGCCACAGATTGGCCAACAACAATAGCATAAACAAAATGCACTATCAAAAAAAAAATTTAAAACAGTGAGACAGAGTGTGGGGATAGTCAAACCTGGGGACTTAGGGATGTGTCTATAGGTTTCTGTCCAGCTTGGGGGTTGGGCAGACTTCAGTGCCCCTGGGGAACTTGCTGATACTTCTCAGCCTCCACTGTACACCCACTTTCACCTCCAAACTCTAGCTGGTGTTTTCTCCCTTCCTCACCACCCTTCCAGCCTTTCTGACAGCACTTGCTGCCGAGAGGTACACCTTGGAGCTGCTCATGTCTCTGGGCCTCATCCGTGAGGGGGCCGTAAACCAGTCCTCACAGGGCTGCTCCGGGGATGGCTAGCACATAAACACCACCCTGCGAGGTCTGCACACCAGTTCTCATCTTCCCATTCCTGCCCTGATTGTGTCCACAGACTCAGTGCTCAGTAATGGGGACACAGAATAAATGAGACACAGTTTCTGCCTCCAAGAAGGTCACTGTCCCTTTCTGAAAACGTAGTCTGAGTTCTGGTGTCTGGAGAGAAGACAGGATGAAATCGTGGGGGTGGGAGGGGTGACAGAGGGTGGCTGGGGGGGTTGCAGGTTCTAGGTCAGGAAGTCCCTACAGAGGAGACCAGGACTCATGAAGCAGCGGCCTCCATGTGTTTGTTCTCTTCTTCTTCTATGTGACAGTCTGCCAACTGCTTAATGCATATTATATAATTTCAACCACTCAATTGTTGTTGTTGTTAAGTGCCATTGAGTTAATTCCGACCCATAGCGACCCTGTATAGTATTTCCAAGGAGCAGCTGGTGAGGTTGAACCACTGACCTTGCAGTTCAAACGACTTTACAGTCTGACATATTAGCACACAGCGCCACACCAGGACTGCCTATAAAGATTGTTGTTGTTGTTAAGTGTCGTTGAGTTGATTCCGACCCATAGCGACCCTGTTTAGGGTTTCTGAGGAGCAACTGGTGAGCTTGAACCACCGACCTTGCAGTTCAAGTGACTTTACAGTCTGACGTATTAACCCTCAGCACCACACCAGAATTCCTTGCCCATAAAGATTCCAGCCTGGGAAATCCTATGGGGCAGTTCTATTCTATCCCATAGGGTCACTGTGCTTGATGGCACCCAACACCAACAGTGAATAAGTCCCGATGGTGTGGTGATTAAACACCAGGGTGCTCACAGGAAGGTCAGTGGTTCGAACCTACCAGCTGTTCTGCCGGAGAAAGATGTGGCAGTCTGCTTCCATAAAAATCACAGTCTAGGAAACCCTATGGGGACAGTTCCTTCCTATAAGAGTGAGTTGTCACTGGATTAATGGGATTTCACTTCCAAAATTTTGATGTCCAAACAAATTGAGCCACTAAAGGAATAACAGTATTCATTTATTAACTGGTAGGAGCCAAGCATCATTCCTTAGAATATTATATATTTTAATTTACTTGATCTTCCTAACAACTCCACAAGATAGACACTATTTTGTTAAGTGCCATCGAGTCGGTTCCGACCCATAGCGACAGGGTTGCCAAGGCTGTAAATCTTTACGGGAGCAGAACCCTTTAGCCACCTTGAAAGCATAGTGGTTACCCACTGGGTTGCTAACCGCAAGGTCAGCAGTTCGAATCTACCAGCCGCTCCACAGGAGAAAGATGAGGCTTTCTGCTCCCATAAAGATTTATAGCCTCAGAAACCCTTTACAGGGTTGCTGTGAGTCTGAAACTGACTCACCAACACAATACAATAGCAGCCGCTTTGAAGCTAAGCCCTGTGCCCTGGGGTGATAATTACCAAAGCTGCAATTGGGATCCAGAATTGTGTTCTAGAATCTAGAGCCAAAGCAGGCCAATTGACTCATAACCACCCCAGTGTGCTGCTGGGAATCTATGAGGGGAGCAGGCCGTGCCGAGGTTCAGGGCCAGTCTGTCGCCTGGCGGCTCTTGAGCTTGACCGTTCTGCTTTCCTGTCCCCTCTATCCTGTCAGTGCCCTTTCTAGGTTAGAGATGCTAAGCAGAATCGCTGATCTCCAGCTCTCCACCTGCCAAAGCAGGGGCTCACTTCTTTCTGGGCTCCTTGTCTTCCAAGCATCCTAGAAGTCAGCCTTCTGTGCCCCCGGCCTTCTCCCACCCTCCTCTGCTCACCTGGTTGGACCTGCTTTGGAGTTCACCTGCCTCTCCAAGCCCTTGGGTCATGTGTAAATCCTGTGGAGAGTGATCCAAGGAGCCAAATCTCTGGCCAGGGGCTAGCTACTCATATTCCATTTTGGGGAGCACTTGAGAGTGTATTTTGTTATCAGTGCCCATGGGTGTAGTCCTGACCGGTTTCACATTCTGCCTTCCTGAAACTGAGGACTCTTGTCTGCTGAAATGAGCCCTGTGGTCACAATGGTTAAGCAGTCTACTGCTAACTGAGAGGTTGATGGTTCAAACTCACCTAGTGACTCTGCAGGAGAAAGATGAGGCCATCTACTTCCGCAGTCCTATCCTATAAGGTCACTGGAAGACAAACTGAATTCATAGCAATGGGTTTTGTTTTTGTTGTTCTGGTCTACCTTGGATTCCTAGTGTGGCGCTGTAAGATCAGCACTGGACTGGGAACCACAAGGTCAGCAGTTCAAACCCACCAGCCACTCCTTGGAAACCCTATACAGGGGCCCTATGAGGTGGAACCAACTTGACAGCAGTTAATAACAAAACAGGCCTGGCTCCTTCTCTCAGGAGATTCGGAGTCGCTTTTCCCTACCTTGGTCCACTCCTGTCCACTCACTGGGCTTCTCCTAAGTGATCAGAACCAGGCCGGGTCTTGGTGGCCTGGATCCTCCTTCCCCTCCCAGGGAGGTTGCTGGTGATGCCACACGATGGACCAAGAGCGTGGCCATAGCAGAAGAGAGCAGCTGTTGAAGCTGCCTCCTGGGCCTCCTCCCACACAGCTGGGCCAGGTCGGCCTGACCCAGGCAGCACTGCTGGCTTGGCTGAGTGTGTGATGGACAAGGGCCAGACCATAGGATGCTTCCCCAGGCATCGTTTCAGGGTGGCACAGGGAGGGGCCAGACAGCTCCCCAAGCCCCAGGACTCATTCAATCCCAGCTCTCCTCTTCTGCGTCCAGCTTTACTGTCCACATATCTGAAGATATATCATCTCTCTCCCGGGTACTGTGAGGATGAATCTCCTACCACGTGGATCCTGCAGTCCTAGTTTGGTGCTGCGGATTAATGCACCGGACTGCAAAGTCAGTTTAAACAGCAAGGGCAGCCATTCAAGCTCACCAGTCATTCCCCAGAAACCAACACAGGGTCACGATGGGTTAGAACCGACTCTATGGCATTTAACAACATCAACAAATGTGGATCCTGATGTGGTGCTTTAGGATAAGCACTGAACTGCAAACTGCAAGGATGGTGGTTCAAACCTACTAGCCGCTTCTTGGAAACCCTATACAGTGTCATTGTGAGTTGGTATCAATTTGATGACACTTAACAATAATACCAATGTGATCAGCAGCTTGTGAGTATCTGTGGACTAGAGAGAGAGTCTGGAGTCAGGTATGTGACAGGAGCATCAAAATTCCTGAAACCCCAACAGACAAGAGGCCACTCTCTCCAACCAGAGGCTCAGTACCCATTAAACTGAGTTTCTGCTTGGGCTGATAACAACATTTTGAAAATGTTTTAGAAATACGTAAAAGTGGTAGTTACCCAACATTGTGAGTGTGATGGACACTTTAAAAAGGGTTCATAACATAGTTTTATGTTATAGATACTTGACCTAAATATATTTTTTAAAAAAAGGTCACTTACCATTTGTCATCTGAGACACTCTTCAACAGATCTTCTCTAATTTCATGCAAAAATACCTTCACCTATGTGGAAACCAAGGCACCTGACAAAACCTCGCCATGAACCAGCAGCCCTTGGATTTAATCATTGTCTTCTGCAGGCTTCTCTCTGTAAAAGAAAATGGTTCCAATGGGCAGCCTCTCTTACAAAAGACAGCTACACAGAATGACAGGTGCCTAGGCAGGAGGGAGAGAGACACCGGGCTGAAAGTCTGGGTGAGGCACAGAAGGGGGCTCGAGCTTGGGACTGGAAGTCACACTGAGGGGTGACCATGCACCTTGGCACAGTTTCTCACTCCTCTTCAGACTGTTCACAAATTCACTCTTACCTAGTCTCTTCTCAAACCCTCATCATTCTGAAGCTAGGTCTATTTAGACCCATTTCAGAGATGAAGAAACTGAAGAGCAGAAAGGTTGACTCCCACAGTGTTGCCAGCTAATTAGAGGCAGAGTTTGGACATAGCTGTGAGTCCTGGCCCAGTAAATGCCTACGTTCCTGGGAAAATTCCTGGTGCCAGAGGGGGAGGCAATAAATCTAGTAAGTGGTCTAACTCTAGCCATTTCTTTGCCCCTCCCCTTCCCCAAGCAAGTCCTCAGATGCTTGCCAAGAGACGAGGAATGGACACCTTGTAAGAGGGTGAATTTCCCAAGAGCAGATTACCCAATAAGCAAGGTAAGCATGTACCTGTTTGTGGTTACTTAAGGAGCTCTGGTAGCATAGTGGTTACGAATTGGGCTGCTAACCTCAAGGTCGGCAGTTTGAAACTACAAGCTGTTACACGGAAGAAAGATGAGGCTTTCTGCTCCCATAAAGATTTGCAGCCTCAGAATCCCTGTGCAGGGTCACTATGAGTCAGAATCGACTCCACGGTACTTAACAACAACAACAACAACAACAACAACATGGATCTGTGGTGAACTAGCTCACATGGGCTTTACCACATCTTGGATTACTAAGTAAGCACAAGTACACTCATGCTTACCCTGCTTACTGGGTACTCTGTCCCAGTCAGGGACTGTAAATGTGAAAAGAGGCTTTGTTTCTGTACATAGATAGGTGCTGTGGAGTTGGGAGACAGAGAGTTGTTAGCCACATCTAGAAGCAGAATCTTTGATGTGAAAAACATGTGAGATTGTTCACTATAGATTAGTAAGTAAGCACAAGTAAACCCGTGCTTGTCTTGCCTATTGGATGGCCTGGCATTGCCTTGGGGAGGGTTTCAGGATCAAGCTAGCATCTGAAGGGATGGGATGTCCATAGGAGACCACCTAGGCTCACAAGAAGAGTCACCTCTTTCTTCCTCTCAGGGAGCTTTCCTGACACCCTACACAGGAGCTACGGAGGCTGGGGCCAGCAGGCTGGACCTGGAGGACAGACCACCAGGACAGAACTTATCTCTGGGCTTGGAGAACCTGGCAGAGCTTCCGGAGGGCAGGCCCCTGAGTGTGGGCCTGTGCGGACTATGGTATACTCAAGCTTCTGGGTGATCATAAATGGTTCACATGAGTCAATTGCACTGTAGGCTTGTCAGTATCATGCACCTGCAAGAGGAGTATCTGCAGCCGAGAACCCCATGGCTCAGGAATCCATGTGGCCATCTTAATGATAAGCAGGAAAATCCCTGGTATTTTTTCAAAAGGCAATGCAAAATGAAGAGGGAGGCAATCAGGCTGCGGGGAAATGTGCCATCATGTATGTGCATGCACACGTGTGTGGAATGTAGCTGTGAGTGTGTCACAGGGGTAGAGGTCAGCTGTTGGTGGAGTCTTGAGGCTCGTAAAAGAACAGGGGCTGGGACTGTTTGGGGGAAGGCAGAGATATGCTTGTCTCCCTCATTCTCCAATACCTACCATGGTGACCAATATACAACTGTGTGGTCCCAGGTAAGCTACTTAACCTCTCTGTGTTTCAGAGCCTTCATATATAAACTGGAGCTGATAGAAGACGATGGGGGCTGCTGAGACAGTAGAAGGAAAGGACTTGGTGTGCTCTCTGTGCCAGCTACCCTGTGTCCACAAGAGCATCAGGAACCATGAGGACTGGTGTGTGCTGTCCCCATGCTTCACCAGCCAGTGGGAGAGAGCAGCCATCCTCTAAAGAGCAGGTTAAAGGTGCTGGGAAACTTGAAACATGGGAATGTTGTTTACTGAGAACACTTCACGAAAATAATCATTGTTTTCTCTGAGAAGCAGTTCTCTAAAGGACACTTGAAATGCCTTACCAAGAAATACTCCAAGAACAATCACTGAGACTTGCATTGAGGACTGTCTCAGACAAGAAGGCCCAGAGATGAGGTGAAGGTTGGTCCCAGAAAGAGGACTGGGGGAGGCTTCATCCATGAAGTGTGGCATTAAAAAAAACACAGGTTTAAGGGATTAAAAACAGCCTGTTGTCAAATGGTTTGTGCAAGCAACAGCGCCATATAAATTGGTGCGGTGCTGTGGATCAGCACTGCACTGCAAACCATAAGGTCGGCATTCAAACTCACCAGCTGCTCCTAGGAAATTCTATACAAGGATGGTATGAGTCGGAACCGACTCTACAGCATTTAACAACAAAATAACACCTCTCCTGAGAGGAGACATTGGTAGAGCAGTGGTAGAGTTCTCACCTTACATGTGGGAGACCTGGGTTCGATTCCCAGTCAATACGCCCTATGCACAGCCATCACTCATCTGTCAGTGGAGGCTTGGGTTTGATGATAAGAAACAGGTTTCAGCAGACCTTCCAGACTAAGGCACAGTAGGAAGAAAGGCCTGGTGATCTGCTTCCTAAAAACCAGCCAACGAAATTCCTATGGAGATGTCTCAGGACCTGGCACTGTTTCCTTCCATTGTGCACAGGGTGTTAAATGGCAGCTAACAATATCTGTCCCAAGAGGTCCCTCAGCAGACTTGATGGCAACTCTCCTGGGAGGAGCCGAGCTGATTCACAGCACTCAGTTTCCCTAGATGAGCCATCACATTGTGATGTGGAAGAACTTGAAAGAAATGGGGCCAAATGTGCTTTTCTCCTGGGCACCAAGGCACTGAGAGAAGTAGACAGAGGCCTTTTAAAATCGATTCCTTTTATTTATACACTTTGCTGGGGGTGGGAGAGGAAGGACTCACACAACTGGGTTTGAAGCAGGGACCTACTTAGCAGCTACTTGGAGACTGGGTGACCTGCTGAGCTCCCTGAGCCTCAGTTGTCTCCTCTGTAAAATGGGGTGATTGGGCATATTGCATGGAGTAACTGGCAGGAGTCTTAAGCACAGACTCCAGTGCACTGAAATAAGGTGGGGGTGGCAGCAGCTGCCATACATTTGTGTGGTTACATAGCCACCAAAATCTAAATGACGTTATCGCCGGAGGGGCAGGATTTTTGTGACTCTCATGTCTTCTCTTTGCCTCTTCTTTAAGCCTCTCTGAATTTCCCAATTGTTCCACAGTGTTACTGAATTCACGGTGCCATTTGAAAAATGATAATAAACCAAAAAATGTATGGGGTGGGGGGACAGCACCCTATGCCCACTGTGGTGTGTTTGGGGGTGAGGTAGGAGAGGAGTGCAGGGAAGCACTGAGCAGGGACCAAACGGGATGGCAGCCTGAGGCGGGGCTGGGGGCGGTAGCCCCTCCCCTGAGACGTGAAGACCCCCCACCCCCACCCTGAAGGGGCGGGCCCAGCGCGCGCTGGCCCGCTCCGGCTGCGCCTCGCTCAGACAATGCGAACACACAATCATTCATTATAACTCAATTACAGTGATTAAAGCTGGTGGCATGCAGAGGCAGGAGGGAGTGTTGCCAACAAAATTTACACTCCGTGTCATCAGCGAGAGATAACAGCAGCTGACGCGGTCGCTCGCCTCCCCTGCCATCTGCTCAGCGCGGGGGCCGCCCGAGGGGCAAGGGCCGCGCGGCTGATGGCAGACCAGGAGGCGAAGAGCTGCTGAGCTGAGCTGCTCCCGGCTGGGACCGCGACGCGCACAGCCTCGGGGAAGCGTGCCTGGACCCCTTCCTGCAGGAATGGCTGCCCAGAAACCCAGCATCTGGAAGGAGCTGGGTGTTCTGGGGCTGGGCTCACAGAGGCAGAGGTTGGGATTCTGCGTTCTGGTTTCCTCCCACATGATCCCAATGAGAAAACCGCGGCACAGACCAACAGGGATGGCACACTGCAAGCCAGGGGCAGAGCCCACTCTCAGGTCTCCTCTGGGGTGCACAAAGGAGCTTGCGGGCCACTCTCAACAGCAGGGAGATGGAAGGACCAATCTGGGGACCCAGAGTGAGACAAGGGGGTCCGTGGGGCCAGTGCAGGAGGGCCCCAGGCACAGGGCAGGCATACTAGAGGAAGAGGGGTGCAGAGACGGTCATCAGTCAGCAGGCAGCAGACTGGGACATCCCAATGAGGGATGAGATGGATGGGTCACCTCAGAGCAATGGCCACCAGGAAGCAGGGGAGCTGTGCACTGGACTGGCAGCTCCAGTTGCTCCCCTTCTGGGAGGGTCTCCCTTCTGAGCCCCTAGGGACCAGGGCTGAGGCCCCTCCTCCCCTGTTGTTGTTGTCAGGTGCCGAGTCGGAACCGACTCATAGCGACCCCATGCACAGCAGAATGAAACAATGTCCAATCCTAGGCCAACCTCACTACTGCCGCCACACTTGACGCCATCAATGATGTCACCTGGCTGATCTATCTCGTTGGGGGTCTTCCTCTTTTTCTCTGACCCTCCACCTTACCCAGCATGACATCCTTCTCCAGCGACTGTTCTCTCCAGACAATGTGTCCAAAGTAGGAGAGATGAAGCTTAGCCATCTTGGTCTCCAAGGAGCACTCTGGTTGCACTTCTTCCAAAACAGATCTGTTGGTTCTTTTGGCAGTCCATGGCACTTTCAGTATTCTCCTCCAACACCACAACTAAAGACATCAATTCTTCACCCAGCTGTCCTTGGAAGCTAGCATCACCATCGTTGCCTCTATACTGCCGGATGTCCTCCCCCACCCTGGCCAGCCTTGCATACTCCACAACCAGAACCTGAACTCCACTCATTCCTGAGCTTTCGGTGGCTCCTGGCTTCCCTCCAGAAATGCCTGAGTCTTGCAGAGCTCTCCTCTGAGCCATGAACCTCCTCTCTTACCTTTCTGCCACAGTGAGTGACTTGCAGACTCCTGATCCTGTCCATCTTTTGCTGCCAATTACACAGGCTGTCCTGCAAGCTGGAATCTGCCCCTCCTCCTTTGACCTCTCTTTTGTCCTTCAGGTCCCTGCTTAGACATCACCTCCTCCAGGATGCCACCTCTAACTGTGAGGCCCAAATGATGCTCTTCCTTTGGGCTCCTGTTCCCTATGCTAATGCCCCTCGAAGCTCTGTCAAGGCATCATCTCTGGACAGTCTCTTTATGCAATGGCAGCTCCTTGGAGCCAAGGACTGAACTCTTTATCCCTGAATCCCCTAGGCCTGACACAGATTATTCCTGTTGTTGCTAAGTGCTGTTGAGTCGGTTCTGACTCATAGTGACCCTGTATAGGGTTTCCAAGGAGCAGTTGGTGAATTTGAACCACCGACTTTGCAGTTCAAATTGACCTTGTGGTCCACTGCATTATCCCACAGAATCACACCAGGATTCCAAGATTTCTCTTGGGGAGTGTTTATTCCCCAGATAAATGCTGAATAAGTGGGTTGGTGAGTAGATGGCCCAGATAAGAGTGGACAAAGTGGCTACCTTTGAAAACTGGCTCATGGAAGGGCAGAACCGAGTCCACAGGTGGGGCAGATATCAATGTCTTTAGGGTCAGAAGCAAGGGAGGAAAAATCAAGGAGAAGGAATCACTACCTCCAAGTCGAGGCTTCTCACCACTTTCGTCCTTCTGGGCCAACTCAGTCCATGTCCACAACCCAACTGTACTCACCTGTTCCTGTTGCATATCCCCTCCTGGAAGGGGGCCCTGGGAACCCTGGGGTTACCCGAGGAAAGGGCGAGTTTGAGTTGCGTTGTTGCTCTGCACACACCAATGCAGGCTGCCTAGAAGCCAGATGTAACTTAGTTGGGGACTTTTGGAGATACTGTAGAAAAGGTAAGATCCAGGCAGGACCGTGATGCCTAAGATGCTCAGCCCCTGGAGTTCCCCAAGACCTGAAAGAGGAAGCTGGGGTAGGGATGGGAGTCTGTAGATCACGGATGGGGTGGGAGAGTCAGCAACTCAAGAATCAAAGAGTCAAAAAAATATTCAAGAGTTAAGGAACCTGGTTTTTGGTTCCAGTCTTGACTCTGGGCTGTATGAGAGTATTCATTTGTTCCTTCTACAAAGATCTATGGAGGCCCTGGTGTGCCGTATCTGGCAGCAGACACTGGGCATACAGAAGGACCAAGGCTAATGGAGTCCTATCTTCATGGAACTCTGATCTCTGGGCCTCAGTTTCCCCACTGTGCTTGATCTAGGTTTCCCAAACTATGATATAGGGGAAGTTTGTTAATTATTTTCTTTTTCTTTATTACACTTTTTATTGTGAATCAAATGAAAGTTTAGAGAGCAGGTCATCAGTTTTACATTCAACAAATCATATCTTTTGGTTCATTTAAATGATTGTAAATCCCCTCCATGTATCATCATTTATCTCATTTCTTCCCTGTGATTCTTGTCTCCATTCCTCCCTTGCCCTACCCTTCTCAACTCTGTCCTTGGATCTTGATTGGTTGACCATTCCATGGTGTGCATACCTCACTAGTGTTGTTGTTCCCCCCTCCCCCCTACTAGACACCTGTCTACTGCCTGGCTGAAATTTGACCCTCAAAGGTGAGTTCGGTTCCAGACATGAACACGCTACAGCCTAGGGCCATAGTCTCCAGTTCCTCCAATCTCTTTCTGGCCAGTAAGCCTGATATTTTTTTACATTGTTTTAGTTTTGTTTCACATTTTCTGCCAGTCTATCTGGGCCCTTCTAATGTGAGCCCTTGGAAAGCAGTTGGTAGTGGTGTAGGCATCATCTAGTCCTTCTGGTCTCAGAGTCATGGTGACTCTGAGTCACCTGTTCCATTGGTCGATTGGACTAGTTGAGTTCACCCATCTTCACTGGTCTTCACTCTTCTTTCCTCATGAGCTTTTACGATCCCAGTCACTACTCACCAAAACAGGATGTAGAGCATTGTGTTTGAGGACTACGTTATACCAACTGGCCATGGTGCCATATAAGGGGGGAACTTTAGAATAAGAAGATCAGGCATTGAAAGCCATTGGTTCACAGAATAGAAAAGCCATTCTCTTTCCAATTCTCAAGCATTCGTCCTGATGAGGTCAAGGACCAAGTTTTATTTGGGTGCTGATGGGTACTCAATACCTCTCAAACCCTGGCACATGGGTTCTTGATACCTCTCAAACCTTTTTTCACAGAGGGAATAACTTCATCTCATTAGAATAGCTTTCATTGCATTGACTAATATGGAGATTTTCTGTTAAAGGAAGTGATACTGGTTTCCATTTAGGAAAATGATATGAAGTTTCCTCTTAAATGATGTAAAGTTTCCTCTTGAAATATTTACATTTAGGTTTTAAGAAATTAATTTAGCGAAAGAACAATATTAAGCAAAGCATAGGCAAATAGCACTAGATGATAAAATGACTGAGGGTCTTGAGTTCGGTAGACCCAGGGGGCTGCCTTAGGGAAATGGTAGCTCTGCCCATGTTGCGGGACAGGGCTCAGGGCTCTGATCACAAGTGGTTCCCAGATGTGGGCCAGTAGGGCTGGAGGAGGGTACCTCACCCTGATATACAAAGGCATTGGTGAGTCAAGTGGCAGAGTCTTGGGTAATGTCTGCCCTTGGGGCTTCCCAAACCCTAGAGTGTGTGTCCCTAAATGAGCTTGAGTGCAAATTATTTACATTGACAGACAATGCAGTCCACATAGTGCCTGCAAAGCAGTTAGCAGTAGTTTCCAAACAGTGCTCTTCCTGGAGTGCTGGCCTTCTAGGTACATCGTTGAGCAAAGTGCCTCAGGCCTGTGAACTCCATCCCTGTCCTCCTCCCTCACTGGATCTGTCTGTCATCCCTCCTGCAGACCCCTGAGGGAGACATTAGAGGTCTTCCCAGGAGCAGTCCTCAGTGCCAGTCCCAGGGATCTGCAAACCTACCAGGCCCATCAAGGAATGAAGCAGATCAGCACTGTCCAGGGCAGACAACTAAGGGACTAGTATCTAAAATCCTTTCCTTCTCTAACCTACAGCTCTGTTCATTCTTCAGCACCCAGTTTAAATAATTTCTTCTGCAAAGTCTTCCTGATTCCCTTCTTGTTCTCCTTTCAAAGAATGACCTGAGTATCATCTGGAGGACCCCTCAGAACTGTCCAGGCAACATTTATGAATAACACTCGAGTCCTGGTGTGGCACCATAGGATAAGCACTCGACCTCAAGGTTGGTTTGAACCATAAGGTCGGTGGTTCAAACTAACCAGCCAGTCCTCAGAAACACTATACAAGATTGCTATGAGTCAGAACCGATTTGACAGCACTTGAAAACAACAACAACAACAATATTTATTCAAGTTTGTTTTGCCCCACTAACAAGTGAATTCATTCTTTGAGGGCATGGGCTTTTTGTTTCTATATCCTGTGCTCTCAACCCTGGGTCTGTGCTGTCTGTATCTATCAATTAAATGAATGGATGGATGGTTGGACAGGCTTGGCTTAAACCTCTGAGCTAGTTTTCAGATTCCAATCAGATTTCATTCACTTTGCTTCTTCATTTAAGAAGAGAAAACTCTTCTTTCGAAGCACCATTCTTTCAGGTATTCAATAATAATTAGTAAATTCTTATTAAGTGGCAGATGCCCAGTTAGGAACTATGAAAGCAGAAGTGAGCTATACTTGACCTCTGCCCTTAGGAAATTCCCAGTCAGATTGAATAGGCAAGCAAGCAGCAACCAGATGGCAAGAAGAAAAGGATTCAGATCAGAGAGGTTAAGTTAAAAAAAAAAAAAAACACAAAACATAATCCTGGATTTGAATTAGACCCATCAGAGGACCCCATGATGATTTTACCTTTTAAAAACATATTAGCCCATTACCATGCTGCAATGAGTTTCGATGACAGGTAAGACTGAGGAATTTGCACTGACCGCCTAAGACAGGCAGCGTCCCTTAAACAAACAACAAATAAGGGGGAATCTGATGTAGACCGTGCAGACCCTGTCAGGAGGCCAAGACTCTGTGGGCCCAAGCGTTGTTGACAGTCGAAACCATAGGCTCTGAGGATCAGACTTTAGCCACCTAGTAGACAGAGCAAACTGTCCCTCATCTGATTATTCAGTAATGCTTATCAGTAATCTCATACATGAGCCCTGGATATCCACAGACAAATGTAAAAACCTTCCCTAAAAGC
>NW_006408610.1:9352223-9357905 GCF_000296735.1 Chrysochloris asiatica | reverse complement strand
ATATTAGCTCTGCTACGGAAAAGGTTTGCGAGCAGTGACGAATCCTTTGGCATTGAGCACACCTAACCCCCAAATTATGGTCTCTAAATACCACTTCTCACTAGAAGGATCCAGGGACTCTGAAGAAGTAGCTCACTCCAGATGTGAGACAGAGAAGATGTAAGATGAGGCAGGAACATCTTCCAATACCAGAAAGCAAGGAAAGGTCATGTCAAAAGACCCAGTAGCCACCCCACAGAGGCTTCCCAAAATAGAGTGTTTTAGAAAGCAATAGGGATACCATCGTCTGATTAGAACATATAAAATATGTCTAAATCCACAATTCAAATACATAATGATATTTTTAAAAACTAATTGGTTAACATAGGATACTAATGAACTAACTTATTGTTTTGAAAGCTGCCAACTAAATAAAGCAAATAAATCAAACATTTACCCTGCATTCCTTACAAAACTACTTCCAGGTCACAAGAAGTTTCTAGCAGCAGTTGCTTTTTTGGTTTTGCAGTATTCATGCAAACACGTGTAGAAGATGCAATAGAATATCACCATTTTATAGCCCCTAATGGAAGTCATGATGTGGCACTGTAGGATAAGCACTGGACCACAAGGTCAGTTTGAACTGCAAGGTCAGAGGTTCAAATTCATCAGCCACTTCTTGGTAATCCTATACAAGTTTGCTATGAATCGGGACCAACTCGATGGCACTTAATGTCAACAACAACAATGAATGAATGAATCTAAGCAATGATCATCAGTAGCTTCTAATGTACACAAGGAAAACAACTAGATAGTATGTGCTTCCTAATTGCTGTTGTATGTTATTAAGTGCCATCAAGACAGTTCTGATGCTCAGCAACTTTATGTACAACAGAACAAAACACTGCTTGTTCCGGTGCGATCCTCACAATCATTGTTAAGCTTGAATCCATTGCTGCTGCCACTGTGCAAATTCATCTTGTTGGGGTCTTCCTCTTTTTCGCTGACCCTTCACTTTACCTAGCATGATGTTCTTCTCCAGGGACTGGTCCCTCCTGACAATATGTCTGAGGGATGAGAGATGAAGTCTGGTCATCCTGGCTTCCAAGGAGCATTTTATACTTCTTCCAACACAGATTTGTCTGTTCTTCTGGAAGTACTTTTAACATTTTCCTCCAACACCATAACTCAAAAGCATCAATTCTTCTACAGTCTTCCTGATTCACTTTCCAACTTTCACATACATATGAGGTTACTGAAAATAGCATGGCTTGGGTCAGGTGCACCTTGGTCCTCAAGCTGACATCTTTGCTCTTCAACACTTTAAAGAGGTCTTGTGTAGCAGATTTGCCTAAGCAATACGTTGCTTGATTTCTTGACTGCTGCTTCCATGAGTGTTGATGGTTGATCCAAGCAAAATGAAGTATTTGACAACTTCAATCTTTTCTCCATTTTATGGATGTTATTTATTGCTCCAGTGGTGAGGATTTTGTTTTCTTTCCATTGAGATGCAACCCATCCTAAAGGCTGTGGTCTTTGATTTTCATCTATAAGCACTTCAAGTCCTCTTCGCTTTCAGCAAGCAAGGTTGTATCATCTGCAAGTTTTTAGTGAGTCTTCCTCAAATCCTAATGCCTATAATCTTCTTCATATAATCCAGCTTCTCGGATTATTTGCTCAGCAAACAAACTGAGTGAGTATGGTGAAAGAATATAGCCCTGGTGAATATAAACCATTCAGTGTCCCTTGTTGTATTCGAATGAAGTACACAATATGAACCATGAAGTATTGTGACACCCCCCCACACACACACACAAACAACAACCTGGATCTAATCAAGCTCCAGAATCTGACTACAATGTAACAATCATTAAAATTCAGACTCTGGTAATCTCTAAGGACAAATGATCATTTCAACAAATAAACGAGAGAGAGAGAATGAAATATGAAGGCAGCATCTAAAAAGCATATCACATAACAACTAGTTGCCTTTTCTGGATCATTTGGATCTTTACTAAATTAACTTTAAAAATTATAGGACAGTTAAGGATCTTTGAACACAGATGGGCTATTTGATGACATTAGAAATTATTAATATTTTTAGGTGGGAGAATGGCATTATGGTTATATTTTAAATAGATCCTCTCTTTTTTTGTTGTTGTTGTTAAGTGCCGTTGAGTCAGGTCCGACACATAGCGACCCTGTACAGGGTTTCCGAGGGTGTAAATCTTTACGGGAGTAGAAAGCCTCATCTTTCTCCCGCGGAGCGGCTGGTAGTTTCGAACTGCTGACCTTAAGGTTCGCAGCCCGATTCGTAACCACTACGCTATCTTTAGAGATATTGAAATATTGACTAATGCAATGATGAACTGTCTGGGGTTTTCTGCAAAATACTGCAGTGCGGAGTGGAGAGTGTTGATTAAGCAAGATTAGCCTTGAGTTGGAGCTGCTGATAGGCACATGGAGACCCATTAGTTTCTTTTCTCTATTTTTACATATGTTTGGCATTTTTCATGATAAATAATTAAACAGATTAAATCCACGCTTTCTTGCAGAAATAGCTGCTCCTGGGGCAGTCACAAAAGCTTTAGAGCCATATAGCATCTTGACCGGAGGGGGCCCAGGAACTACCTCTCCAGCCACTACTCCATCTTCATAATGGGAGGAGGGATGCAGACCTGGAGAGCTCTGGTACCCATTCATCGCTGAGAATGATACTGTGAGCATGGGGCTTTGTTCCTCTACTTTTGGACATGTGTACTCTACTTCAGCCCTGCCCCTCATCATGCCTAAAACTCCCTCTTCCAGCCACTGACCAGAAACCCTGATGGGGTCATACTTTATGGAGTTTAGATGGTTCTAGCTTTCCTCTTTTAGTATTTATGACATATCTTAAACCTGTAAAAAAGGAAGAGAAAACATGACACAACTATATACTCACCTTAGGATAATTTATCATTTGAGATCAAAAGATCAGCATTCACTCAAGGACAAGGTTCTGAAGAGTTAGAATAAAGGAGGGATGTAACAGAAAGTGCAGGGAGGAAGTGAGATCCGTGATGATTCATTGTGTCAGTGAGAGACTTGCAGTCAATGAGAGGGAACAAAATGTGTATGAATTGTTCAAAGGAAAACTGATCTACTTTGAACCCTTCACCCGATTCACAATAAAAAGTACAAAGAAAAGAAAACAGCACAACTAAAGCCGCACACAAATGTGAACTGTGTAACATGAACTTCAGATTTTATGAAAAGTAGTTAACATGTTATAGGGGTGCTGAGCCACCCCTCACTTACGAGACTCTCCTCCTCCATCAACAGCTAACCATTTTCCAGGTGATGATGTATGATCTTCCCACTCATGTTTTCATATCGTGACATATATATACTCATAGATAGAATTGCTTTATGTGGATGTAGGCCTTACAGAAATAGCATCATATATTGCAGTTTGCAACTTGCTCTTTTCACAAAATAGTGTGTTTTTCAGATTTATCCAACTTGATACATAAAGGTTTAGCATATGCATTTGAATGCCTATAAACCCACTGCTAGTGAGTTGATTCCGACCCATAGAGACCCTCTTGGACAGAGCAGAACTGCTCCACAAGGTTCCGAGGCTGTACGTCTTTGCTGAAACATACTTCCTCGTCTCTCTTCCATAGACGCAACTGATGGGTCTCCTAACAGCCAAGCTTTTGGTTAGCAGTCCAACACTTAACCTAATACAGTTCCAGGGTTCCCTTTAATGCCTGTATAGAATTTCCTTAAAAGGAAATGTATATTGTTGTTGTTGTTGTTGTTCAGGGTCATCCAGTCAGTTTTGATTCATAGCGATCCTGCATAGGGTTTCCAAGGACTGGCTGGTGAGTTTGAACCACCGACCTTGCGATTCCAATGACTTTGTGGTTCAGTGCTAATCTTATAGTGCAATGCTGTTGTTAGGTGCTGTCAAGTCAATTTTGACCCACGGTGACCCTGTGTGACATAGGGTTGACCTGTGTTGCATACGGTTTTCTAGGCTGTATTCTTTAACCAGGGATTTCTTCAGTAAAGGTTTCAAGCAGCCAATCTTTTGATTAGCAATTTAAGCAACTTAAGTGTTGCACCACCAGAGGTACTTAGATTTTTACAAATAAACCCCACCCCAACCCGATCAATAGGTGGTTTCCCTTTTTTTGCTATCTCAAACAATGGTGTAATTAACATCTCATTTGGTACTTTCATAAGACTTTCTCTAAGGTATGTACTTGGAAGTCAAATGACCAGCTCATAGTTTGTGCTACTTCTAGTTTTATTATTGTCAAATTGTTTTATAGCAGGGGTGGGGGACGTCTGGCCCTCAGGCTATATAAGGCCCTGGAAATAACCTGGTCTGGCCCTGCCAAGGCAACCACAGTTTCAGATATCAATCACATTGTTGTTGTGAAGTGCCATCAAGTCAGTCCCAACTCATAGCGACCCAGTATAGGGTTTCCAAGGAGCAGCTGGTGAGCTTGAACCACCAACCTTGAGTTCAGACCGACCATGCAATCCAGCATATTAAACCACAAGACCACCACACCAGGATTCCATCAATCATGTTGTTGTTGTTGTTAGGTGCCATCGAGTGGGTACCGATCAATAACGACCTTATGCACAGCAGAACGAAACATTGCCCAATCCTGGGCCAACCTCACTACTGTTGCCACACTGAGACCATCGATGCTGCCACCTGGCCAATCCATCTCTCTGGGGGTCTTCCTCTTTTTCTCTGACCCTGCACCTTACCAAACATGATATCCTTCTCCAGCAACTGTTCCCTCCTGACAATATGTCTGAAATATGAGAGACAAAGTTTGGCCATCTTGGACTCAAAGGAGCACTCTGGCTGCACTTCTTCCAAAACGGATTTATTGGTTCTTTTGGCAGCGCATGGCACTTTCAATATTCTCCTCCAACACCATAACTCAAAAACATTAATTGTTGTAAGGTCTTCCTTATTCACTGTCCAGCTTTCACATGCATATGAGGTTATTGAAAATACCATGGTTTGAGTGAAAGGATACTGAGCATAAATGATCATATTTTCAAATGTGCACGCTCTTCAATACTTTAAAAAGGTCTTGTGCAGCAGATTTGCCTAATGCAATATGTCATTTGATCTCTTGACTGCTGCTTCTGTGAGTGTTGATAGTTGATTCGAAAAGAATCAAGTCCTTGACAACTTCAATCTTTTCTCCATTGATAAGAATGTTGTTTATTGATCCACTGGTGAGGAATTTTGTTTTCTTTACATTGAGATGTAATCCATACGGAAGGCTATGCTCTTTGATCTTCATCAGCAAATGTTTTAAGTCCTTTTCACTTTCAGCAAGCAAGGTTGTATCATCTGCATATCGCAGATTGTTAAGGAGTCTTCCTCCACTCCTGATGCCACATTTTTCTTCATAGAACCCAGCTTCTTGGATTATTTGCTCAGCATACAGGTTGAATAAGTATGGTGAAAGAATATAGCCTTGTTGCACAACTTGACCAGGTTTGAAGAATCTTTTTTCTGTCAAAATTTCTAACATCATTCACAGGCCATACAAAATTATCAACTTACAAATTAGCCTGCTATATTTGGTCAAACATTTAATTAACTCACCTCTAATATGATTAATCCATCAGACATCAGCAATGATACCTCTTGTTCCACGGCCTCTTCTGAATCCAGCTTGA
>NW_006408610.1:9270607-9351203 GCF_000296735.1 Chrysochloris asiatica | reverse complement strand
CAAGATGGATTGGCCAAGTGGCAGCATTAATGGGCTCAAGCATGGCAACAATAGTGAGGTTGGCCCAGGATTGGGCAGTGTTTCGTTCCGCTGTGCATAAGGTCTTTATGATTTGGTGCCGACTCGATGGTACCTGACACCAACAACAACTCCTAGTCTACAACATGGTAGAACCAATTTATGTTCGGCCAAACAAGCATTGTTTGACTGTACTAGTCATTGTTTGTTCTTGTGGGCCTTCGCATTGTGAAACTAAGCTAATTGCCAGTCTAATAAAAATGGATTGTTCTGTTGTGCTAGTTTTCGTTTGGTTTTGTCTGGAATGGGACATTTTCACACATGAGCCATTCATGCTACCTCTCCCATGAATCACCCATTTCTGTCCTGCATTTCTTCTATTGAGTTGTTTGCTTTCATATTCTGGTTTGAAAGAATTCATCATATATAGCCCAGATATCATTCCTTGGTCTATTTTTTTTTCATGTTTTTGTACTTTGTTTCTGTCATCTTTTGTAAATTATGTTGTACACAACCATCTCTTTTTCCATGATTGTTTTAATCTTTGGTGTCTTAGTCAATAAACCCTTTCTTTGCTGGGTCATAAGATTATTCTCCAATATTTTATCACATAAATTTTAGAGTCTGAAATATTTAAGTCCTCTAGAGTTTCTTTTTGTAGGATGTGTGAAGTTGTTGTTAGGTACCATCAGGTGGGTTCCAGAGCATAGTGAATCTGTGTGACAAAGTGAAACTACCTCATAGGGTTGTCTAGGTTATAATCCTCTTTACTGTAGCCAGCTGATCACTAAGTCTATTCTCCTCAGAAAGGCTGCGTGTGTTTAAACTCCCAAGGTGTCCATTAACAATAGAGTGCTTAATTGTACGTCACCAGGGCACGTTTTCACTGTGTGAGGTACAGGTTCCATTGTCTGACAGCCATTGTTGACTCTTTCTCCACTTCCTGTAAAGCTAACTCTGTCATAATCAGGTTCTCGTCTGTGTGTGAGTCTGTTCTGTTCCATTGGTCTGTTTGTCTGTATCTACCTGGTGTGGCACTGTGGGTTAGTGCGCCAGACTGCAGAGCCATTTGAGCTGCAAGGTCGGTGATTCAAGTTCACTAGCTGCTCCTTGGAAGCCCTATACAAGATCGCTATGGATCAGAATTGACTCGACGGCACTTAGCAACAACAACACTAACAACACAGTTTTCTATTTGCTATCACTTTACAATAAATCCTAATAGCTGTCAAGACAAGTCTGACTTCTTTACTCCTCTTCAGAATTATATTTACTATTCTTCGCCCTTTGTTTTTGTTGTTATGTGCAAAATGGAAAGAAACCCCAGCCAGTCCTGTACCACCTTCACTATTGCTGCCACTGTGCCAATCCATCTAGTCGAGGGTCTCCTTTGTCTTTGGCTGATCCTCCATGCTGAGCAAATAAGTATGGGGAAAGGATACAATCCTAGGGCACACCTTTCTTAATGTTAAACTATTCAGTATCCTTTTATTCTGTTCTAGCAACTGGCTTTTGGTCTATGTACAGGTCCCTCATGAACACAATTGAAATGTTCTGGAATAACCATTCTTTACAATGCTATCCATAGCTTGCCATGAGCTAAACCATCTAAAGCTTTTGCATAGTCAGTAAGCACAAGTGAACATCTTTATCACAGTCTCTGCTTTCAGCCAAGAGTCATCTGAATAGATAAAGCAATGAATGATATACACAGTTCCACGTGTTCTCCTGAATCTGGCTTGAATGTCTGGTAGTTCTCCGTTAATGTACTGTTGTTAACAGTCTAATTATCTTTAGAAAAATTTAACTTTCATGTGATATTAATGATATTGTTCCAGGATGTCTGCATTCCGTTGGTCACCTCTCTTTGGAAGTTTATCCTCCAATGCCACAAAAGGGCTCCTAGCAGTGGGCTTAAGTGTAACAAAAATTGTGAGGCTGGCGGGGGATTGGTCAGTGTGTTGTTCTTTTGTTTGTAGCGTTACAATGAATCAGAACAAACTTGACAACACCTAACAACAGTAAATTTAGACTTTTCTTTTTTAAACTTACTTCAGCCACATTTCATATTTTTCTCCATATAAGTCTTATGTAGCATTGGTTAGGCTTATTCATAGGCAGTTTTTTATAGCTATATGTTTTTTTCTTGATGCTTTCCTGATGACTGCTTATGAATAGGAATGTTATCAACTAATAAATTTTGATCTTAGATCCAGCAACATGACTAAACTCTTTTATATGCTTTGTTGGTATATTTTTATTATACAGTTACAACATCTTTAGATGACTTCAATTTTATTTCTTTCATTTCAATCACTATACTTTATTTATTTTTTTTGTCTTATGGCATTGTCTACAGTCTCCACACAATGTTGAATAGAAGCAGTAATAGCAAGTATTAATTTTTATTGCTGACTTTAAAAAAATAATACTTCTTTTTATATCACTTGGACTGGGGTTTTGGTATGGTTATTGATGGTCAGATTGAAGACGCATATGTTTACTCCTGGTTTGGAATCTTAAGAAAAATCATGAACGTGTGCTGAATTTGATCAAATGCTTTCTCTGATCCTTTTGGTGGGCAAACATTGTAAGTCTTCCAGGTGTGCTTTAGGATGGTTGTATTCTCCAATAATAGTGGGTTACTGGACTCTGTGTCTTCAGTTTGTTAATTGTGTTGTTCATATCTTTTGCATCCTTATACATGTCTCTCAGCTTGATCTACCCATTTCTACTATTGTTGTTGTTAAAGTTGAGTTGGTTCCAACTCATAGTGTTGCTCTATAGGGTTTCCAAGGAGCGACCTGTAGGTTTGAACTGTCAACTTTGTAGTTAGCTGTCCAATACTTATCCTACAGAGGCGCACTAAGACTCAGTTTCCATTGTTGTCGATAAGTGCCATTGAGTCAGTTCTGATTCATGGCCACCCTGAATAAGGTTTTCAAGGAACAGCTGGTGGGTTTGAACCGCCAATCTTGTGGTTAGCAGCCCAATGCTTAAGTTAAAAACTTCTGATTTTCCTTGTCATTCTGTCAGTGAGTTTAGGTACTACCATGCAGTGAGGGGCTCAAGCAGGGGACTGATGAGAACATATGTGCAGAAAGGTAACTTGGTGATTGTAGTGGGAGGCTCAGTTGGGCATAACACCCAGACATGGGACAGATGCCCAAGTCTTCTAATGCCAGTTATGTTGGGAACCTAGCGCCGCAGAGATCACCACAGGCATTTTCTCAGGTCCTGAACAGCAGTTTCCTTTCTTCTCCTCCCTACTCCCCTGCCTTACCAGTCTCTGCCCAGGTTTTGGAGCCTATCAGCCTAGGAAGTCAGTGGAATAGAGGGATAGGTAGTAAGAACTGAAACCTGAAAGCTGATAGGAGCTGGAGGAGGAAGAGAGGAAGGGTTAGATTGGGTAAGGTGGAGGTGTTAGGTTAGGATAGCAACCTGTCTTACCCCAGACCTTAGCACATGCTGTTCAAGAATCCTCCCCTCTCTGACTGGCCATATCAGGTTATTCCAGTTGGGTTACTTCATCTAGTCTGTCTGCGGCTTCATGTATCTCTCATGTTGTGGTCATGGCCAATTGAAGTGCTTGCTTCTCCCAGCTGGCTAAGAGCTTCAGGAAGGCAGGCATTGTGGGTTTTGCTGATTTTTCATCCCAGCATCTGGAACCATATCTGGCACACAGTAGGTTTTCATGACACAAATGCTGGTTGAATGGATGGGTGAGTGGCTACAAGAATGGCTAGACAGACAGGTGGAAGGCTGGATAAATGGATGAATATATGGACCCTTGTTTGTTTTTTTTAAAGAATACTTGGAGTGAATGGGTACTGAGGGTGTAGAAAGAATAGATAGAATAGGTGATCAGATGGATGACAAAATGGGGGGCTGAGTGCTCAGATGTTCTTGCAGCAGGAGACTGGTTTGTGGCTGTTCTCGTGCACTTTCTTTATTCCAGGAGAAATTTACTCACAAGTTTGGGTGGAGAAGGGGCAGAACTCACTTCCTGGATACTAATACTTTCAACAACATCATCTAGTCTTGCCACTTGACAACTTCCTTCTGGCTTCAGAAAATGCAGTAAAAGGTTTAGGGGAGGAGGTGCTAAGTAGTAACCTGGACTCACGCAGTGTGACTCATGGTAAATCTCTTGCCCTTTCTGAGCCTTAATTGTCCCTTCTATGAAATGAGGGGCTCATTATAGATGTCTTTTCAAAGGTCCAATTTTGGTACAGTCTTTAGACATACTCAAGGTGGCTTATTCACAGGCAATAGAATAACATTTTTTATCTTGTTAATCTTATAAATCAAATCGTGTCTAATAATCTCATTCTGCCTAGAAATTTTCATTAGAACATTTATTTGCTATACTCTATGTTCTTGGGAGAAAAATAAATCACTCCTTTTTTTTTTCTTTCTTACTGGGATATGAGCTGGTGAGTTCATAACATAAAAGCTTTCTTCCAGCTGTGGGATCCAGATCTCTGTATCCCTCACCTTCCTGTGTTGTTAAGTGCCATTGAGTTGGTCCCGACTCATAATGCCCCTGTATAGGGTTTCCAAGGAGTAGCTGGTGGGCTTGAACCCCTGACCATGCAGCCCAGTGCTTTATCCCACAGCGCCACTTCATCTGTAGAAACTATAGATCAGGGTAGGGGCTGCCCTGTGTCTGCTGGGGCTGAGAACTGGGGCACTGACTCAGAGTGGCTAGAAGCCAGGTCAGTGTGTTGTAGGAACAATGACTTACACCCTTGCTGATCAGCATGGTCTTCAGTGTTTGCATGAGGAAAGACCATGTAGCTGCTTTCAATACCTACAATATCAAGGTCCTCCATGGTCCTGTTCAGCCTGTGCACCACAGAATGGCTTAGACTAGCGCAATCTCCATAAACTTGAATATGCAGAGTCGTCAAAATGCAGATGGACTTAAGTTGAACTGAAGGGGGATTTTTCTCCCCAAGTTCTCAGATGCTGCCCATGGGGCTGGAACCATGGGAACTGTGGAGTGAGGAGAGGCGGATAGGGGAAGGGGAGGCAGGTGTAGTTTTGAGTCAGAGAAGGGGAGCCAAGGAATGATGAGTCCCCAGCACCACTTACACAGGCCAGACTGAGGGACCTTGCAGTACCCCCCCACTCTCCCTCATGGGCAGGCCTGAAACTCCATTATCTGTTCCTGGCAGCCCCCAAAGTCTTTGAAGTGTGTCTTTTCAGAAATGAGAATTCCCTTAGCCTTCTCTGGAGGGTCAGTTAGTTGATTACTAATCCACGTCCTGGTGTGGTGCTGTAGGATAAGCACTGGAGTGCTAACAAAGTCGGCAGGTCCTTGGAAATCCTATAGGCTTGCTGAGTTGGAGCTGACTTGAAGCACTGGACAGCTAACCAATAGGTTGGTGCGTTGGAGTCCAGGCAGAAATGCCGCAAAATAAATGCCTGGCAACAGATCTGCTTCCAAAAATACCATGGATACAGGTCTTGACATGGGCCTGGGGCCTGGGGCAGTAACTGGGTGCGGCACTGTAGGATAAGCACAAGACTAAAAGGTTGGTTTGATCCACAAGATCCGTGGTTCAAACTCACCAGTTGCTCCTCAGAAACCCTCTATTGGGTCGCTATGAGTCAGAACTGACAGCCCTTAACAAGCAGCAGGACATGACTGGATTTATATATGTATTCACGGATAGACATTTATTCCTTCTGCCACTCAACTGGGGCCAGAAAGCTCCAACCCTATCTTGGCACCACAATGGACCAGTCCTGAGCCCACACAGAACTTTATTCTGGCCCGGTCTATCATCTGGCCCTCTGCTGCAAAGTACAGGCCTGGAAAGTGAAGCCAATTGTTGTCCAAATGGATTGTCACTCAAGACCATGCCACGAGGGAAGCCAGGCCTCCTACCACCTCTTGGAAGCCTCTTCTGTATGCCGAGAGGACCATGCCCTCGCCAGCTCCAGGGCCCCTGAATTTCCTAGGTTTAGCAGACTGGGCTTGATTGGAGGCCGTCACTGCTACTTATGTGAATGGCAGCAGGCAGGCAGTCGTATATTAATAATACAGATGCTGATAAGGCAAGGCGTTGATAGCCATGCTAGTGAGATTTATTAATGGGCCCATGGAACCCTGGAGTATGGGCCAGTCCTAGAGATCTCCCCTTCGGTCAGCCTTTCTGGTGGCACTGACCTGCATCCAGTCCTGCCCTGGTGCCAATTCATCCTTCAGGATCCTCTAGGAACACACCTTTCTCACCTATAGGTGGAGGATTTTCTTGCAAAGCTTAAATGTAAGCTTTAAAAAAAAAGATGCCGGTTTGCAGGGTCCAGACGGTTCAGACACTTGAAGTTGCATATGAAGTTCATTGCATTTCTTATTTGCACCCCCCCCCCCCCAAAAGTTTCGCATTAACAGTTGTATAGACACTCTGGTGTTGACCTGTGCCATCCACCTTAAGGAACTCTCTTCTGCTCACCTACCCATAAATCCCAGCTCTCCAGCTTACAGATCTCAGGCACCTACACTGGGATGACCATGTGGACTCAGGATTATGCACCTCATAACTTTCCAGAACACCCCATTCAGACTCCTTCAGGGGGTGGGTAGGGGAGGCATGGGAGGCAACTTGGCAATAAGACTGGCTTCTGTCTAGGGATGTGGGTCCTTCTTTGTGACAAGAAAGAACTGACAAACTGGGGAGAGAGGCAATTAAGACGCGACAATCAAGCCAACCTTTAAATAGTAACTTTTAAAAATATAAAAACAGCTCATTACAATGACTTTCATTTTCTTTTTTCTTTAGGAGTTAACTTTCTTTTCCCTTTGCCCTCCCCTGTGTGGCTAGAGGTGGCAGATGAGCATGTGAGACCGAGAGGACCCTCCTCCCACCGAGCCCCAGAGGTATAGAGCAGCACCATGCCTCCACACCACCTCTCCCTGTCAGCGGAGCTGCCGGACCTGGGAGCAGGTTCACAGAAGACAGAAGCGTGCCGTGGTGCCCCTCCATCCCCCTCACCAGGCAGAATCACGCATTATAAAATAATCCATAAAAATGCAGTATAAAAATTATCTTCCACATGCTACATCCAAGAAGAGCTCACCACCAAGGAGGGCTCACAGTGGCCTTTAACGTTTCTTTCAAAGAAGAAAACGGGACCGAAAAACAGAAGGAACCCAACAACAAAAGAAGCAACCCTAACATCTTAGAACATTTTGGTACCAAAAAGTGATATCCACAGGAGACAATACTCAGCAGTAGCGCTTCCGTGGGCCCGTAAGAGACGGGAAGTGACAAGAAATCACCAGTGTGAGGAGAATGGCGCCATCTCCCATCCCTCCCTGGCTCCCACCCGCCGGGGCTGCGTAGGATAAAGCCTTTCAGACTTGCAACCCTATAGGCTAATATATACTTTGTCCGAAGGCGGCACAGGCAGGAAAGGGGAGAAGGCATTTTATAAAAGGACATCACTTCTAATTCTTTTTATTCAAATTAAAAAAAAAAAAAAAAAAAAAAAAAAAAGCACCCACATCAGTTGCTATTTTTCTCTGGTAGCTCCCTGAGCTGAGTTGCTATGCCTCCCTCTAACTTGCTTTCCCCTTTATAGGTTTGTGTCCAAAGATCAAGGAGGCTGGAGAAGGGGTTCCTTTGAACTTCCTTTTCTCTTCACAATAACCAAGTGTGCGAGTGTGCACCAAAGAGACAGACGGCGGCTGAGGAGGGGAGAGAGAGACGGACAGACAGAAACAGAGGGAGACAGAGCGGGCCAGGGGCAGCACACAGGAGAAGGTGGAAAATCTGTCTCGTGCTGCTACGCACAGGCTGGCAACTTCTCGAGCACTGCCCGTCGGGAACTGAGCCCGACAGCCCTCAAACCCACGCACAGAAGCGTACATTCCAGGGGTGCCGGATGGGCAACCTTATTACCTGCTGTGGCTCCCCTCCCTCCCCACAAAAGAAATTTCTCCTCTTTTTATCCCCATCTAAGTCTGCTCCGCTTTCCAAGATGGAAACTTCTTTCCAAAAAAAAAAAAAACAAAAAACAAAAAACGCCACCACCGCTACGAGTGGATTACAAATACAGCAGACAAAATACACAGTGAGGGGCTCCCATGGGAAGGGGGTCTCCTCCCCCACTAACCAGTCCAAGACAAGGGTCTATTATTTACATTTGTCACAAATCTTGTGCACTGCACAATTGGGAAAATGAGCCCCCCCCGCCCCCACCCCAGCACACACACAAAAATGTGGTCCACTCCAGTGTCCCCAAGCCCAGGCAGGGAAGGGCAAACAGGTCGAAAGAAAAGGGAAGAAGAGACACAGATTTATGGGGGTGTGGGTGTCGGTGGGGAGCCGGAGCCTCCAGACACTCTATTTGTAACATCTGCCAGGATTGGTAGGGGAGGAGGAGGCGATCAGCTGAGTCTGTGAGCCTTGTCAATCCATACCAGGAGCCCAACCGTGACGGGCGAGTGCCCTCGCAGCCTGCAGGGGCGCAGCCTGGAACGCGCGGCTGCTCGCGGCCCATCCTCCACATCCTCTGGGGGCCCCGTGCCCGGGGTCTCACTGTCTGTTTCTCCCAGAGTTTGACAGCCCTGTTAGAGTCCTTGTTTAGTAGATGACCTCATAAACTGTGGCCTTCTTGTCACCAGATCCCGTTACAATATATTTGTCATCCGCCGAAATGTCACAACTCAAGACAGACGAGGATTCTTTCGACTGGAGAAGCCGGAAAAGTGAGGGGAGAGAAGAGAGAGAGAACAGTTCATTTTCTCAGGACTCCACACGGTTCATTTCATACCGACTGAATGAAACCACCCTCTCCTCTCCCAAGACTAGAGTACCAACCTGGAGCAGTACACAGCAGACAGCCCAGACAAAGCTGTACAGTTAGGTGTCCCCACCCCGCCAAGCCCAGCCACAGCTCATTCCCAAGGTCTGATGTGGTAATAACAACACTTTAACATGAGCCTCTGCTCTGAGGTTAAAAAACAGGAAAGCGTTTCTACTAGGAGTCAGCAGGCTGGATATTGTGCTGATGATGTCCTGACAGGATTTGTGCTCTGTTATGAAACTGCCAGAGGAAAGGGTGAGACCCTGAAAGTTATGTGGGTGACACACTGAACCAAAGACATCTCCAGCCTACAGCGAGAAAGTGGCTGGTGGCCTAGGAGAGAGTGCACGCGTGTGTGTGTGTGTGTGAGAGCAAGAGAGAGAGAGCGTGTGCATGGGTGCAGTGCGTTGGGCCTCGGATCTCCAAAAGTTTGAAGATGCTTCTTCCTTCCCCTCCTGTCTTTCTGGACCTTCTTCCTTATGTTGGGTTGTTGAGAGATCTGCTTACAGATGAACAGATGATACTGCTCTGAAAAAAGGCTGCTCCGTTTCCCCAACTGACCATATCGCCTCCGGTGAAGGCTCAGCAAAGAGCACATCTTTATCCTTCTTTGTTCACGTTATCTCCTACCAGTGCGGCTGTTGTTAGCTGCCCTGGAGTTGGCTCCCAACTCTCAGCAACCCCAGGTATAACAGAATGGAGCTGCCTGATCCTGTACTAGGCCCATGACCCGGTATAGGTCAGACCACTGTGACCCAGACAGTTGTCACTGACTGAGTCTCAGAAGTACACTGCCAGGGCTTTCTTTCTAGTCCCTGTTTGTGTGGAAGCTTCGCTACAACATGTTCAGTATCAGCAACATGCAAGCCTCCACGGACAGACGTGTGGAAGCCACATGAGGTGCATGGGAGTGAATCAAACTCAGGTCTCCTACACAAAAGGCGAGAATTTCACCTCTGAGCCTCTAGTGCCCCAGAAATCCTACAACTGTTCTTGTTGTGGTCAGGTACTGTGGAGTCGGTTCCGAATCACAGCGACCCTGCATAGGGTTTCCCAGGAGTGCCTGGTGAGTTTGAACCTCCAACCTTGTAGTTCAAATCCTACAATAGCCTGTTTAAACGTTTCCACCCTTAAAGGGCAGAGCCCTTTAGCAGTTGAGTGTGTACCACCTGGCCCCTCTGGGTCTAAGTTTCCTCTGAAATATGTCTGGCAACCCCATCTTCTCTCTCCAGCAGGTGGGGCAGGGAAGGGGCCAGGGCAGGTCTGACCGTCAGCACGCTGCCCAGATGGTGGCTGGTACCTGGAAGATGCTGGCTCCGTAAGGTGTCCTCCAGGCGTTGAGGAGGTTATCTTTCCCAGTGCTCACAAACCACTTGCCTGCAGGAGAGAGGTGGAGAATCATCAGCATGTGGCCTCCTGCCTTCCAAGCAAGCTGCAAGCCGCGCCCCCCAGCCTGCCCACCACAGTTGCCCAGCAGAGGCCAGCTGCCATGGAAACGCAGAGTGAACCTCTAACCAGTGCTTAGCATGACTGTCCACGAGCAAGAGGCATTTTGCAAGCGAGACACACGACAGACACATGGCCAGGCAGAGGAGGCCTTTCATGGATGGGAAGGATTGGGATGGAAAAACAAGGAATCAGTTCATCTCAGCAATCAGATTCACAAAAGACCCATGGAGGTCAGCTGACCCATTGAAGGTCCAACCCTGGAAGGCAGCAGGAAATGATGGAAGCAACAAAGCCTGAGCGATACATGGGTGCACTCTGCCTGGGTTCCCCTTGTGCTGACTCCTGACTGCTCCCCAAAACCATATGGGGCAGGGGCCAAGTTTTCCCCTATCTACAAAGACATCTAGACATAGGACAGCAGAGGGTATGTGAGGGGTCCAGGGTGGCACAGTAAGTTGGTGAGGGGGCACATCACCAAATGTAGGGTTATGAGGAATCAGAGACCCTTGGAGGAACTGCCCAGGCGGCTTTAAGGAGTTGTTCCTTTGCCCCAGGCCAGCAGGAATGGCTTCGGGCCTGGGTGTCCTGCACCTAGTGGGGACACCCGCATCTGAGGGGCAAGCTGAGGGAGTGCCAGTAAGGATAAGATCCCTAAAGGGGGACTGGCCGGGGACTCTGCAGGCACGAGCCAGCCCCAGGGCTCACCGCAGTAGGCGAACTTGAGGGAGAGCACGCAGCTCTCGTGTAGGTGGAGCTGGTACTTGTCAGGCTTCGTGTGGTGCAGTACCTCCACGTTGCTGCTCTCCATGCCCACGGCCAGCCACTCCCCGGTGGGGCAGTACCCCAGAGAGAAGATCTGCAGGTGGGGGTGGGGGTCAATAGTCAGCACCCTGCTTTCCAGAGCCAAGGTGGTGCCCAGAGGCCCACACGCAGGTACCCTTCCCCATCTCACACCTCCCTACCATCTGCAAAATAAGCCCTCCCCAAGCCCAACAACCCAGGAGTACAGGTATCATTTATTGACAGGGGAGGAAGTTGAGGTACCCAGAAGGCACAGCAGTAGAAACAAGATTCCAACACAGTGATACAGCTATTTCCCCTCCAAAGCTACACCGTCTCCATGACTAATGCTTTTACTAAAATATTAAATATCTAAGTGTTTAATATTAAAGTGGGTAATAATAAATACCCAACAATAACAACAACAATAATACTTGCATTTGTGAAATGAAGTCAATGAGCCAGTTTTATGGCTAAGACTTAGAGGACTCATTTCAGGGGCTGCCCTCAGACCTAGGAAGTAGCATTCATCACTCCCATCCCATTAGGGCAAACACAGAGGTAGGGGCAGAGCCAGAAACAAATGAAGCAGCAGGGTCAGGTGACTCCAACCTCAAAACTTATCCATCCAATTTTGTTGCTGCTTCCTTCATGAAGCCTGCCCAGACTGCTGGGTTTGGTCCCATATTCCACACTAACACTCTGATCTGACCACTGCGACCTCAGAGGGGAGATAAGACGACACACTGCTGTGTACGTATTGGGGAGTAGGGAGCGTGCGCCCTCGAACCTGGGAGGTGAAGTCATGTTGCTGCAGTTGCCGACCCTCCCGCAGGTCCCAGGAGCGCACGGTGTTGTCCAGACCCCCTGTCCAAAGCTTGGTACCATCGTGCGAGATGTCTATGCAGCTGGCCCCGTCTGTGTGGCCCTGGAACTGCCTAGGAAGACCAAGGGGGGCGGACAGGTGAGCCCCAGCAGCCCCATGAAGGGAGCCAGGCCTGTCTCCGAGCTTCAGGGAGCTTCTTGGAGAAGGAGGGGGCAGGAGGTTGGGGGCAGGGAGACAAAGGCCCTAAATCATTTTCTCCTAGGAGGATCACAAAGGAGCAGGCTGGCCCTGCCACCTGGGGAACACAGACCCTCAGCTGTCTCTCCTGGCCCCTCCATTGTCCCTATTACGACTTCCTCTCCACCTGCAAGTATTGCCCAGCTGAAGCCACGGACCTGCCTAGTGACGAGGGTAGTCACAAAAATCAGCTGATATATAGTGTCCCCAGTATAGAGCTTCTGGGCCTGTCACAGACCTTGCTCTGTGCAGACTGCTGTCGGCTGTCACCCAACGGATACTAGACTGCCCCTACATTAGGAAACACCATGAGTGACCTGCACACGGTCAGCTCTCCTGGGGCGTCCATCACCTACACTGACCGGCAGACCCACTCAACTTCACCTTCCTCCCAAAGCCTCGTGGGAGCTGTCAGGCCCCCCATGGAGCAGCAGGCAGGCATTGCCCTGCTCTCAGCCCACCCTACCCTCAGGCTGGCCCCCTCATCTCCCTTTCCTGGCCGTCACTCATGTCAGGCAGACTCACCTGACCAGGGTCTGGTTGTGCAGGTCCCAGACGGCAATATTCCCATCGCTGCAGCAGGAGAAACAGACTTTGGCATCAGGGCTGATGGCCAGGGCGTAGCAGGCAGGCGCAGAGGACGTCAGCTCGGCCTTGATGCGGGGCGTGGGCGAGGCCAAGTCCCAGATGGTGAGTGTGCTGGCCTCACCGCCGACAATAAGTGTACGGCCGTCGGGGAGCAGTTTGCAGGAGCGGATATAGTTGTCCCTGTTCTGCAGGATGAAGAGACAGCAGTGAGCGCTGCCCACAGCCCTCCGGGGTACACGGGGTACCTTCGCCACCCTCCGGGACTCTCCTGCTCTGACATCAGCCTTCAGGGGTGCCGCGGTGCTGGGGTCCTCACCAAGCAGTCCAGCTGGGAGATGGGGCTCTTGCTGCCTGGCTGGCTGATGTCCCAGATCTTCACGCAGCCCTTGCCACCCGTGTAGACGTGCCGCGTGGGGTTGCTGATGGTGACAGCACAGACAACCTCCCCGTGGCTCAGGGTGTTGATCTGGCGGGCATGCCTGGGGATGCCGGGGCCTGCTAGGGCATCGTGGGGGAAGGGCACCGGCTGCATCTGCCCATCGGCGCTCACGTGGAACGAGTATGCTCTGGAAGGGTAAGAACCATCATGCTGCAGTCTCTGGTCTCCATTCTACAGCAGGACCCCCCACAAGATGGACCCCTCCCCTGGAGTCCTAGTGAAACAGAGCTCCGTGTGCATCACTACTGCCTACCGAGAATGGGGTGGGGGGCACCTAACATTCCAACCCTGACTTTTGCTTCCAATGTCCATCCTTGCTCAAAGCACAATCCCTTCCTCACATCCACTTCTCCCCATAATTCACAAACAACCTAACAGGCTGACCTGGGGAAAGGACCCCCTAACTCCTCGAGGCCTCCCCTCAAACCTCCACTGGGAGAATCTTCCAGAGAGAGTGGTTCTCACTTCTCTGTTTGCTTTGCCCTTCTTTCGTATCACATGATCAAAACGGGCACTGGCAGGTCAGGGAGGTTGGGAGTGTAGGCCTTTGTGCTCCTGCTTTGGACGGATGCGGGGGAAGAGAAGGGTCCATGTAAGAAAGCAACAGAACTGATGAAGCTTCAGCCCCTGGCCTTGTGTCTTAGAGCAAGATGGATTGTGTGTGAGGGTTCACTCTCATATCACAGCCGGAACTTCGCTCTAGCCTTGTAGCGAACAAGGATGGATCATGAAAGCCAAGTCTTCCACCTTCACAAGAGAAGCCAGGGATGTCTCCTGATGTGCCAGCAATAGTCTGCCCAATAATGCACTAGGGAGTTCTGGTGTGGCATTGTGGGTTAATGTGGCTTGAACCGCATTGGCGGTTCAAGCTCACCAGTTGCTTCTCGAGAACCTTATGCAGGATCATTGTGGGTCGAAACCAACGCACAGCACTTAACAACCGCACATGATCTAGACAAGCACCCGAGGTGCCCAGTGGTACTGTGGGATAAGCACTTGGCTGATAACCATAAGGTCAGTGTTTCAAAAGCACCAGTTGCTCTATGGGAAAAAGGGTGACGCTGTCTCTGTTACATACTTGGTCTCGGAAACCCCACAGAGGATCATAATAAATCAGTGGGTTTGGCTTTTGGGCCTCAAGGGCCCCAACTAGGCACGTCTGTTCTCTGAGCACCCTCATCTACAGCTCATATAGGGCCATTTCCCTGCACGCCTGGGAGAAGACGACGAAGCCAGCAATGCCCTCTGCTCACAGCAGGGGACTCGGAGGTGGGGTTACAGCTCTGGCCTCTAATGCTGCCACTGACCTCCACTGCTGATGCCATGCCTCCCTTTAGAGCCACTGAGGGTCCAAATACCAACTCGCTGATACCTAGTCGCAGCTCATGAGATTACATAGGAAAGCTGCTTGCCCCTCCAAAAATGAATGCCGTGTTTTCATCAAAGCCGGTGGGGAGCCGGTTTGGCTGGCCTGCTGTTTGAAGCTACCGTGGATACCCTCTGTAATAATGTCAAGATTCTGAGTGAGGACAATCTATCAACATGTAACTGTCAGGCACTGTTCTCAGCGGGAGGCAGCGGCTCCATCTTGTCATCTTTACCACCGAGGAGGGGAGGGGCATAGGAGGGAGCAGGTTCTCCAGGAGAGGAGGCATTTGAGGAGCAGGTGTGTTGGGCCATGTTCAGCAGGTGAACCCAAAGCAGCTGCACCAGGTTCAAGGCAGCTGAGGGTGCCTACTGCCCAGTCCCCAGGACTCTCAGACATCCTCCACACCCTTAGAGTGGGGTTAGGCAGCTGCTTGCTGGGTTGGAACCTGGTCTGAGAGAGTCTTAGAGCAGAGGCCATCTGCCCCACAAGGAAGTCCAGCGGGGCAAGCCTGTGGTAGGGGGTTGGGGAGGTCCTGGGTATGTGTTCCCCTCTATTCCCCTCCTGCCCCAAGGAGCATGCAACAAATAAAGCCAAAGCTTACGGTTTTCCACCAGGAATGGAAGCAAGGCTGGAGGGCAGGCCTGTGGCCCGCATGGGGGGGTGGGGGTCAAAACCAACCTGGAAGGCAAAACAAGGCCAGCCCTTACCCAGAGATGCCACCGTACCCTCCCCCCACCCCGCAGTCAGCTCCCCGCCCCGCTCCAGGGAGCTATGGAGACACCCGGGAGGCAGAGGAGCCGAGGCCAGCACACTGTGCCACCGTGAACAGGGGCCCAGACAGTGGCAGGGCTGAGGTGAGATTGCAGAGCCCTCGACTCCAGTTCTCCCAATTCTGCAGAATAGAGGCGGTCCTGCCTCCTCCTCCTCCCCGGGGGTCCTGTCACATGCAGACCCAAGCCCTAGCTATTTCTCACTAATACTAAAGCAAGGCCCCCATTTACCAAACACTTCACTCATCTTGGGATTTCTGCCCCCAGAAAAGCAAGGAAAGGCAGGAATCAAGCCCATTTCCCAGATTGGTAGGGCTAGTCAGGGCGGGCACCTGGGAGGTACCATGGCCACCAGCAGGCAAGCTGGGAACGAGCTCCGTCTGATGCAGGTGTGCTTTTCAGCTAAACCCCACTGGCTCTTAAATACTCTCTATAGAGAGAGCTGCCTAGCTGTGGCCCCTCACTAAGGGTCCCCCCTTTAGTAGAGAGGGCCACTCAGATCCCACCAACTCCCCGATCATTATCCAATCCACCCCCCAAAAGGAGCTAAAAGGTCTACGTACAGCTCCAAAGCTCACCATTGGCGATCTGCCATAGGCGGCGGCGGCGGCGGCTGCAGCTGCGCTCATCTGCGGGGGGATGTTGTGGAGGCTGGCATAGGCACCAGGGCTGGTGAGAGAGCCGTTCATATCGTGATGGCTCATCATGGCGAAGGGTGCCGCGTAGGAGCTGGTGATGGAGATGGGAGTGCGCAGGGCGGAGGCTGCGGGGAGGCGGGCGTCAGTGCAGTGGGCCCTGCCCCCATCCAGGAGTCCTTCCTGCATTCTAACGCTGCCCAGTCCAGAAAAGGCCTCTGATTGAACACCCTCCCAGAATGCCTGGCTTCACGGCCCATGAAGGTTAGGGCTGGGAGAAGTGCCCACCTTTTTACAGAGCAGGCCACAGGGGCCGAGGAGGGCTCTGGCAGGTTCTGAAGCAGGAGCAGAACAGTGTCCTGGCCTGTCCCTGGACACCTGCCTGCCCCTAGTATCAGTGTCAACGTACCGGCTTCCACTTCTCTTCCTCAACCCTCCCTGAGAACTGTCCCACATCACTCACACTCCCTCTGTCTGGATAGATCCCCCCCAGCCCCCACAAACCCTCCCTGTCTAGGTGGATCACCTCCTCAACCCCCACAAACCCTCCCTGTGTAGGTGGATTCCACCCCTCAGCCCCCACAAACCCTCCCTGTCTAGGTGGATCCCCCCAGCCCCCACAAACCCTCCCTGTCTGGGTGGATCCTCCCCCAGCCCCCACAAACCCTCCCTGTCTAGGTGGATCCCCTCCCCAGCCCCCACAAACCCTCCCTGTCTAGGTGGATCCCCCCTCAACCCCCACAAACCCTCCCTGTCTAGGTGGACCGCCCCCTAGGCCCCACAAACCCTCCCTGTCTAGGTGGATCCCCCCCAGCCCCCACAAACCCTCCCTGTCTGGGTGGATCCCCCCTCAGCGCCCCCAACCCCTCCCTGTCTGGGTGGATCCCCCCAACCCCTCCCTGAGAACTGTCCCACCTCACTCACACTCCCTCTGTCTGGGTGGATCCCCCCCAGCCCCCACAAAAAGTTCCCTCATGCCTACCCATTATACCTAGCGGGTCCATGCCTGGAGGTTTGCCCGGCATCGACCGGAGCCCAGGGGTCGTGCTGGTGCCTGGAGTTGGGGCATCGTTGCGCGGGGTTGGCGTGTTGGACTTGAGCCCAGGGGTAGAGGATTTGTCATTCTGAAAAGGGAAGATGCAGCGACCATGCGCTGTGAAGATTTTTTTCTCCCTAGAGCTGCGCATTGGCCACCGGAACATCTGCGATCCTGTTAGGAGCCTTCTCTGCCCACTAGGCTCCTGGTCCTTGTCCAAGCTTTTTGACAGGGACTGTAACCCCATTTTACAGATGCGGCAGCCAAGGCTCAGCAATGTTAAACAGCTGTAGCTGGCACAGGGCCCTAGAGCCCTGGTGGCGCAATGGTTAAGCACTGGGTTGCTAACTGAAAGGTAGATCAGACCCACCCAGTAGCTCCATGGGGTGATCTGCACTTACAAAAATGGCACCGTCGGAAACCCTGTGGGGTAGTTCTACTCTTGACCTGTGGCGTCACAGCCAGGAGGTGGTAATGCCAGAATTTGCACTTGGATCACACCCCAACTCTTCATTCTTACGGCTCCACCCCTCTGCCCTACAATAAGCACTACCCCAGCCCCTGTCCCAAACCCAAGTTTCCTTCCACACCACTCCCGGCTTGCCCCTGACAAGGCCTTGAGGAACTTTCTGGGAAGGAACAAAATCTCTGCCCATGTCTTCCCCCAACCTCTGCGGTTCCAGGGTCAGACCCCACGTACATGACCAAGGTCTTTGGTCTTGGAGGAAGGTGTGCTGCTAGAAGAGGCCACCGAGGCGGGGCTGGTGGGCGCGTCCTTTTTCAGGCCACGGGCCTTGTCCAGCCCGTTTTCAGGAGGAGAGTGTGCAGGGCTGACCCGGGGCGTCGCTGGGTCCTAAAAACACAAAATGATGTTGAGAGAGGTAACTGAAAGCAACAACCAGACTGGTGACGTCGTCCCTGCTCTGGGGATGGGAGCGGGGCTCAAAGACTGGTGACATCATCCCTGCTCTGGGGGCTGGGCTGCATGGCGCCAAGACGGGCAGTTCTTCACATCTGATCCCTCCATTCCATAGATGGGAGACTGTATTCTGCTGAAGATCACAAGCAAGTTCCCTGTTGCCAGAACTTTAACTCCAGGTGGCTGGGCTGGGCTCCTGGGCTTGGTATAGGTTCTCACCAGCATTTCCTGCTCTCCTGAAGCTGAGGCCCAAGCCCACAGCCCTCCCTGCTCCAGACCACAAGAGGAGCATGGGCAGCAGAGTTATAACCCACCCTGGGATCTCTCACAGAGCATCCCAGGGACCCCGTGGCCCAGAGACCAGGAGACACGACCCTCCCCACCTTAGGGCCTGCGCGCAGGCAGACCTGCCCTTACCTCATTGGAAACATCCACCACGAGATCATCACTCTTGTCCCCATCACTGTCCTGCAGCCAGAGAGAAGCCGAATGGTCAGTGAGAGGACTTAGTCTCCCCTCCCATACCAGGCCCCACCCCAGCGTGCATGTGCTTTCTAACTCCACCCCTCTGCCCTCCAGTGAGCGCCACACCGGCTCCAAGTCACCTTCCTGCCAGTCAGGGAGGGTCCCCAACCAGGCTCCCAGCCCTGGGTTCCTCGCTCCACACCCCTTGGCAGCCTCCCACACACCTGCCCCACAATCACATTTCTAAGCCCCAGCCCCACAGGCTACCCTTTAACTGGTCTCTCAGAAGCCAGAAACTTCTCTCACTCCTATGCTGTTCGTTTTCCACGAGAAAGTATGCAATAATCTCTTTTTGATGGCAGGGGTGCGGACAACTAGGCGCATCTCACAAACGCGCAGCTGAGGGTTCAGCATGTAATATGTGTGAAGCTGGGCTTGATGAGAGACCACCGTCCACATGGGCGATGCTACCCAATAGGGCAGAAAACACCGGGCCTCACGTGCAGGAGGGTGTCATAGTCTAAGTGAAAGTCTGTGTCTAGGGGCCTGGGTGACCCAGTGGGTGCACATAGACAGGGGTCTGTAGACACAGGGCAGCTCCCGGAGCAAGCTGGGGTTGTTGGCCTGTGTATGGAAGGACCCAACAGCCATTCTCATGCCCTGTGATGGTGGGACAACCCCAGGTCCACAATGTGAGGACAAGGCTCCGTCAGCCCCCGCCTTCCTTGACCACCTGTGGCCCGCCCGTCGTGCCCAGCACACCCAGACGTACGTATCGGCTTAGACTGTCCTTTTCCTCTGCTTTCCGTTTCTTGGCTTCCAGACTGTAGTCTGTGGATCCCCGGTGCTTCTCACTAGCCCGCAGGCTTTCCGACGGTGACACCAAGTTGTTCTAGAAGCAAGAAGGGGATTCGGGTAATCTACTGCTGAGTGCTGTCATTCACACACAGACAGACACAGCTACGTGCTAGGGGCACAGCTGTCCAATGAGGAGAGAGAATCTCACTTCCCAGGTCTTCTGCAGATTTTGGCCCAAGCACAGCTTGCCCAGATCCCCAGATTTAGGCTCCCTGGAAGCTGTCCCCAGCATCCTCACTATCTTCAGACACAATGCCATTGATAATCATCACCAGCTTTGTGATGCAATGTGCCGCAATAGGTCGGGGGCCACGTGTATCTCATCCACAGGCACAAGGCTCAAAGAAGGAGCAAGTGGAAGCCCCACCCCCAGCCCCGAGTCTTGGAAGATGGATCTGAGCCCACACACTGGGGCCGTGAGCAGTACTTTGTCTGCTGGACCCAAGAAGAACAGGTGATTGAGAGGGAATTCCTACACACAGAACAGCAACTTGGCGTTTTGTACCAACACCCGACTCCACTGTGTGGCTCTGGCCCATGTTAGTGAAACGCCAGGGTTGCGAAGAGATGAAATGCACCATTTTGAAGCCTCTTCCTCCCTCTGAAGGAAAGGAGGCAACACCAGGGCCACCCATTTCTCAGGAAGAGCCTAATGATAGTTCTCCCTCCAACTATAAGACAGAGGACGAAGAGGATTTAGGTTCAGAGACCTGGGATAAGGAACATGTTCAAACAGCTGAGGCAGGAGCTGCTGTGACCAGGGACAGCACACACTAGGTGGTCGTAACTCCCAGACTGGGCACAGGGAGGAAGCAGCTACTGGCAGGGGCACCAGGAAACACAAGCCTGAAGCAATGCCCCCCTTAAAACCCTCTTGAGGTTTACTCCTTTGTTAGAGCCCAACCTACACCTTCATCATTCATTCACAGTTATCCCTCCTCCACACTGTCTGAGCACCTGCCCGGTCAGAACTTGTGCTGGACATCAGGGTAGACTCAGCCTCTAGGAGCTTACAGTCTAGCTGGAGGGAAGGAAAGTCGGCCCAGCAGCCAGCCCCAGGCACCATGGACGCCAAGCAGACACACAGAGGGGTATCTCTGCAGAAGGGGAGGGCATCAGAACGAGGCAGGGGGACCCCTGAGACTATGGCCCCTGGTCCCGGGCCCCCTTCAGGTCTGGAAATTAAGTCACCCCCCATGGCTCAATTTTCAGCCAAACAGTCGCCAGGTCTATAAAGGGAACGACACCATTAAGGAGAAACTCGCACTTTAGTATCATCAACCATCTGAGATCACCAAGAGCAGCATTTGCCTGAGGATCAAGTTCAGAAGGGTTGGGAAAGGAGGAGGAATGGAAACAGGAAACCCAGGCAGGAACTGGACTAAGCGATCTCACATTATGGGGACTGTCATCAGTGGGATGAAACACATCAAAGTGCGTATGAATAGTTGAATAGACAACTGGTGATATGCTCTGTAAATCTTCACTCAATCCACAATTAAACATTAAACAACAACAAAACCCCAAGGAGGTGAGGGTTGAGGAGGTATGGCAGGTAGGATGAAGTTTCACGTATTCCTTCTCTCCATTGTGTCCGACTCCACTGCTGGCTCAGGAGTCTCTGGGGGCAGTGCAGTCGGTTAAGTCTGGGCTGTTAGCTACTAAACAAAAAGTTGGCAGTTTTAGACCACCCAATGGCAACTTGGAAGAAAGGCGTGGCCATCTACTTTCCCCCAAATCAGCCAATGAAAACCTTAGTTCTTCTCTGACACATGGGGTTGCCAAGAGGTGTTTCATTCTGGCTCAGGGAAGGAAAAGGTCATGAGGTAGGCCAGCCACAGAGCGGTTTGTTTGGAGGGACGGGTGCGGGCACCAGCCACAGAACTTAATTTCCTTTCCTAAGCCGGCTTCTGAGCAGCCCTTCCCTGCCAAGTTTCTGCCTGGAGCAAATTAAAATGGCAGAGTTATCAAGCCTTGAAGAAAAAATGGAGGTTATAATAGAACTGCTGCTCAACCTTCCCCACAGCCATGCAGGAGCGCGGCGATGGGCGCAGAGCCGCAATTCAATTAGCTGCTGCAAGCGCCGGCAGAAAAATCACCGTCATTTCATTTCATTTCCTCCCACGGTGGCGGCCACCCCGTGCTAAGCAGAAATGCTTCCAGCCCCTCTTGGGCAGGCGGGCAGAAAGGGGGGCGAGCGGCGGCTGGAGTTTCTCCTCAAGACCTGGTCCGCGGCTCGGAGAACAGGGGGCTCTTTCTTCTCCTTGCCACTACCAGCGAGTCATGTCAGGCATTTTATGTCAGGCATTTAGCGGCATCGATCCAGCTCGCCTCTGCCTGGCAGGCAGCCAAAAAACTAAGTATTTTTTATTGCTTCAGCTAGGCAAGGAAATATGAATGAAGCTACCTCTAATTAGACTCCAGACTAACCCCTCCGGGACCACTTCCAGCCCCTCCACCAGCCCCCTCCCGCTCCGACAGAGCCCTGTCCTTCCTGCTGTGGTCTCATCTGTTGACAACCTGGTTTCCAGAGGGCTGGGGATTTCAGTCTACACCCATTCCGACTCCAAGGCCACAGGCACTTGGTCCGGGTAGCCGGCCGCCCCAGCCAGGATGCTGTCTGTCTGTTCAGACTCATTCACATCACATTCTCTAAGAACCTGCTCTGGGAGGTTGCTATGCAAAGACACCAGGGAGAGAGGCAGAGATCTCAGCTTGGGGACTTTCTGAAGGTTTCTTTTGGCATAAAGTGTTCACAGACTGGGACGCAGAGATGAGAGTAAATAGAAATGATGAGGAGGAAGATGTCACTCTGTGGTCAGTCACTGCTAACCACGTGGACCTCCTGGATGCCGAGTCCTGTTCTTCTAAGTGGGTCTTCCCCAACAAAGCCGAGAGGTTGGCTGGGCAGGAATTTCCTCACGTTACTGATGAAAGGAGATCCCTGGGACCATCAAGGGAGAAAAGTGGAGAGTGGGACCCTACCCAGAGAAGTAGTGATGCCTGAGATGGAGGCAGAGACGATGACGTGGAGAGATGGAGCAGCTGGGGACTTTAGACACAATGAGGGAGAGGGGCTGTCTGCTGACGACCGGGTGGGCGGGGGTGCAGGCTTGCAGGGTATATACCCTGTGGTTGGTTGATGATGCATGGAGGGGATTGTAACCATGGCAATGAAACGATAAACGATAGGATGAATGTAAAGCTAATGTTCTCCCATGTAAACTATCACATAATTCACAATAAAACATTTTTTTTTAAAAAAAGGACATCCCTGGTGATGTGAACGGTTAAGGTGCTTGACTATGAGCCAAAATTGGCAGTTTGTACCCACACTCAGGTACCTGTGAAGACAGGCCTAGGAAACCCTCGGGAGCAGTTCTACTCAGCATGTGTGGGTCTCTAGGAGCCAAGAGCTGACTCAACTGCACCTAACAACAAGGAGGCTCTGCGAGCAATGGAGTTACCCATTGGCCCACAGGGCTAGGGTCAGGTCTAAGCTTTGAGGGGTCTTCTGCAAGCCACCTCTTCAAAAAGGTCAACACTTGAGGATCAGCTCTTAAACATTCAAAATGGATTTTCCCCTCCAGTGAGTACTTTCTTAGGAACCCAGCCATTCCAGGCCCCAAATGTGAGCCTACATTTCTGAGCATCACTATAAACAGTCAGTCTGTGTGAAGGGCTCGGAAGGGAAGGTAGGTTGGGATGAAGGGGAAGTGCCCTAGGAAGAGGCTGTTGAGATGGTTCGTTAACTCCCTGACCTTCCAGGTCCTAGTTAACACCAGGCAATAACCAAAGCTCTCCTAAAAGATTAGATGGCCCAAGATACAAGGATGGCGATGAGAAATAAAATAGCTTTGCTAATCGCTGGAGGATTTTTTTTATCCAGCTTCCACCGTGCTTATTCAAAAAGCTTATTCACTTGAAACAGAACCTCTGAGCCTCAGTGTGATCAGAAAGATTTACAGCAAATCTCGGGAGCTGGCAGACACGCAGGCGGCTTGGCCTTCAAGCTCCCTTACTAGTACTTTCCTAAACCGAGTTAAAGCCCAGAGCAGGGAGCTGTCTCAGGAGTTCAGAGGAACTGAGGAGAATACAGGCTCATGAAGAGGCAAGTGTGGAGGGTGGAGTGAAAATTTCAGTCCAGGGACGTGGGAGACCGGGGTCCAGTGATTCCACAAACTCTCTTGGCAGCAGCAGGACTGGCCAGCTGACCTCTTTGGCTAATCATCTCTTTTATAAAAGGGAGTTAGGGATCATTCAGCTCTTCATTTGATAAATGATGTACCAAAGGTTGAGAGTACGAACTTCCCCCCAGCCCAAGGTCACCCAAGGTCATTCTGCACTGGTCACAGCAACCCCACTCTCCAAGTCTGGATCAAAGCTTCATCACCAACTCCTGGCTCTGGGTACAAATAAACAAATGCCTCCCCCTATGAACCACAACAAAGAATCCAGGGCAGTTCTGGGAGCCAGCTGCCAGGTCAGGAGCCCTCAGTTCCCCTACCCCTCCCAGTCCCCCCAAACATATCACATGGGCTCATTACTCACCGCACTCGATTCTCTCTCTTTGAGGCAGAAAGACCAGGTCAGGAGGAGGGTCAAGTCCCCCAAGCGAAAAAAAAGACAAAAAAGAAAGGGAGAGATTGAGTCCAGGTTCAGCTGGCTTTTGTGCTTTTGCTCGTTCACTGGGTTGGAAACGGGCAAGCAGGCCGGGCTCCCTAAGTCGAGCGGGTCAGCCAAGGCAGGGACATTAAGTGAAGTCTCTCAGCTTGGAAATTAACCATCCAGATTCCAATGTCCCCTGGGGGTGGCAGGCCTTTGGCCCAGCTCTCCGGGACATGCCAAACATGGCACCAAGTCCACTTACAGGGTTGTTCTTAAAGCTTCAAGCTTGGGAGGGAACATACTATGCAAAGGACCTGTAATATCTAGGAGTTATGACATTTACTGGGGGTGCGGGGGGGCATTGGGAGTATTTTTAGTTCAGCCTTTTTAACAAAGTACTGTTGAATTAACAAGCCTCTGCTTCACCAGGAAAACCCTGGAATCTGGGCTTCTGATTATTTGTTAGCCGAACACTAGCTCCCTGTCTGATGTCGGGAAGGCCTCACGACACAAGCCAAGGGGACTATCCTATATAAGCACACAAAAATGTATCCTCCCGTCCCCAAGACATGCTACTGTCCTGGGGCCAGGCAGGATGAGGATGCGCCACTGATGCGATGCCCAAGGTTGGGTGCACAGGGAGGCTTGGGAGGCATCTGCTGAGCCCCCGGCTCTATAGGGTAAAATATGCAAGGTAGCACATCCTTTGGAAAAGGGGTCTGCCAAGGATCCAGGCCCTTTCCTTTCCTGATCTTCTCAACCCTTGAGCCCCTCCTTGGTGCCAACATCCAGAATCCTTGTGGTAAGTGTGTGTAGGAGGGGTGGGGGCAAAGTTCTGACTCCAAGTCTTTCTAATCACCTTCCTGCTTTCTTCACTGAGAAGGAGTTCACTATCAAGTCTTTACGGGAGCACCAACTGTATACCTTTGTTCAATTCCTATGTGGGTGAGACACGTACCCTCAGAAAATAAGGAGGCTCAGGCATGGGAACACACCCCTTAAACTCCTACGGGAATCTGAGTTAAGTCCTCCAGTCTGGCCAGAAAGGTATCTCAAAGGGGTGGGACAGGGACTGAGCCTTGAAGCATATGTGGGTACGTAGCTAAGGAGGCGGGCTGAATAATTCTGGACAGAGAACACTGGGTAAACATCAAAGATTGGTGGTCAGGGGTGCAGGACGGGTCAGCGGTTTCCGTGTGTCAGAGATTCAGCCCGAGGTCTCTGCTAACTCCGGGTCCTAGAGTGGTATGTCTGCTGTGTCCACTCACGATGGGACCCCCACGCCCAGCCCAGCCCAGCCCAGTGCAGTCCACCCTCTCTCCCAGTCCTGGGCCGCACCTCTGTGGTCAAGTTCAGGGTGGTTCTTCTCGTCCTTCACTGTCAGGTGGGCCTGGCTGCCCAGGGCACCAAGTGCCAGCAGCCCTGAGCTGCTCCCCGTCACTGGGGGTATCCCTGGAGGCTGGAGGCCCGACGGGTGGGGTGGTAGCTGAACCGGGGGGCCGTGCGTGGCGTGGGAGAGATGCTGCGCCTGGAGTTGCTGTTGCTGCAATGAAGTTGGCTGTGAGCACAAGAGGCCAGAGAGACACCCGGGCCACCCCCCTGGTCCCTGCATCAGGCAACAGGGAGTCACAGCCCTAAAACCTTTACCCTCTGCTTGTCTTGCTGAAGGAACGGTCTGTTAACGGACTGCAATTTAGATACCAGATTTATGCCTATAAATACTCTACCACCACCCTCCCAGTTTTGGGAGAAGAGGATTTCTTCATATATACGTCCAAGTCCAAGATAAACAATGCATGCATCGGTCACATGATCAGTTCAGGGAGACCCATGTTTAAGCTCCTAGAAATCCCTGTTTGTTCATGCTTACATGCCTTGAAAATTTAGCAGCCAGCATCTCCCACCCCGAGGCCGTGCCCTGGGCAGACACCCTTAATTCTGAGAAACTCCCGGCCTGGTTTACTACAGCTGGGGTGGGTCCTAACAGAGGGGGGCAGTGGAATGAGAGCTGAGACCACTGGGCATCAGTGTGGAGAACAGAGCCATGGTAGGCAGTGGAGGCAGCAATGGAGGAAAGGAAACCAGGATTCAAATCCCAGCTCTGGCTCTCATTAGCTGTGGGACCTTGGGCGGGTTCCTTCACCTCCGTGAACCTCAGATGAGCTTAATTTGTAAAAGGGGACAGGTAGCATCTATCTGAGGATTACTGCAAGATACTGTAAGAGGCCCTGGGATCCATGACTACTCATTAAAAGTGCTCATGATAGCAGCTGATATCTACAAATGGTTTACAGTGTTCTAAAATGTTGATGTGCATTAACTCATTATTATCATACCCATCAACAATAACAGGAGTCCTGCGTCTTCCCCATCCCCAATCCAGAGGACCCGAGACCATAACCCAACACTAACCTCAGGTTCTCCTCTTTCCCCCTCCCCTTCCCACATCCAAAATCACCCTCCTGCAGCCAGGGCAGAAGGACGTCCTTTAGCATTCCTGAGATTGTACCAAGACCCATGGGCGTAACGGGGCAGGCAACAGAGCAGCTAGTATTTCTCCAGGATTGAAATATTTCTTAGGAGTGCCTAGAGCCTGGGCTACGCTTCTCTCTGCCATATACATGTCTGTCTTTCTTCTCAACTAGCACAAAGGAAGGCCTACGTGAGCGCCTGGACACTTTGCAAGTGGTATTGTGCCCATTTTATGAGCAATAAATTGAGGCTGAGGGAGCTGCCTTGGGTAGTCAGGACCTGGCCATGTACCACTGTTTTTGTTAAGAGTTGTAGAGTCGGTTCCAGCCCTGTATAGAGTTTTTCTTTACGGGCGCAGAAAACCTCATCTTTCTCCTGTAAGTAAGTACCTTCACTAGTGAGTGACAATTTGGACTCAGTTCTGTCAGCCACCCACCATGCCTCCAGAGATTGGTCCTAAGGAACCCCCACCCCCAAGCAAGAAGAGTGGTGGGAGAATTGGGAGAAGTGGGGGGTGTGGAGTAAAGACGTGGCCCTTGTGCTTCAAGATTCCCAGCAGCTGCTAATAACAGACAACAGAACCCAGGGAAGGGGATGCACAGTTCTGGGGGTAAGTGTTTGGGATCAGGAGTTAAGGGTCCTGGTCTCTCCCACTTAAGTTGCAAACTGATCACTCAGTCTCCACCCTAAAGTGCCGCTGTGGGGCCACCTCTGAGCTCCTAACACGGAAAAGCTGTCTCAAGGCACTGCAGCCCCCAGGACACTCTATAGGTGCTGCCGATGGATGCTGGCCTCGTGTCTCCCCGAAAGTCCACTGCCAAACCCCAAACCCGCCCAGCCAAGGCGCCCCTCATGACACCTCACACCTAAGCTCCTACACCTTTTCTTTTGAAAGAAAACGTAACTTTTTAATAGCTTATTACAAAAATAGTACATGCTCATTGTAAGAAAAAAAAATGTTTAAGAGAAATACAGGTTTTACATTTATTTTTAAATCACCCTTCACCCTAGCACTGTGAACCTGCCTCGATTTTCTTCTATGGACATCCTGAGTGAATTACGTCATTTTTATCCCCAATTTTTAAATGGATGTGTTTTGACACAAATGTGCTCTTGTTCACCATACTGCTTTGCAGCTTGATTTTAATAAGAATGATCAAAACAAAGAAACCAACTTGTTCTCCTAATGGCCACAGGATCCTGTGTCCTCTGGTGTGGCTGGACCATAACAATCTATCTAGGTGTCCACACTCACAGTGAGTCTCCAGCGGAGGCCCTTTGGACTTAGCCTAGTTTCTCTAGGTCATTCTGCCAGTGGTAACTACTCAGTAAAATCCTCCCCCCAAACAAGGACTGGGGTACTTCAACCACTTTTTAAAGTGTAAAGCCAGTGAGGTTTCTTGAGGAAACGAAGAGGAAGAGGAGGAGGAGCTCAAATACCCCAAAGAAGTAGCTTGTACTAATTCCTTGATTACCAGGCGTACCACTTACTCCTCCCATGAACTATTCCCTTTCGAGGAGGAAGACTGACTGAAGATGTCTACCCAAAGAAAGACGTAAGTGAGTAATTTCCACCAGCCTTATTCTTACCTTCCCAGGTAAGGTCTCCTTTCCCACTCTACCAGGCTCAACACCTTGCTCAGTTCAAAAACCATGTCCTCTGGGAAACCCCTTCTATCTTCCAGAACAGAATGCATTGATGCCTCCTGAAAACAGCTCTAACAGACCAAATGCTGGAGCCAGACAGCTTCGGGGTAGACTTACAACTCTATGCCCTATCAGCAATGAGACCTTAGAAAAGTCCTGGACCCCTCTGGGCTTAGTCACCTCGTCTGCAAGACAGAGGTGAAGACAGAGCCCGTCTTCGGGCTGAGTACCAATCACATGCACGCCCGCATGGAGAGGCAAAGTAAATTCTGCAGCAGCGTTAGCAAATACCGTGGCTAGACCACAAATATGGCCCACATTTCTTTCATCTTTGTGGGACACATACCCTAGAGATTCTAAGTTCCAGGGAGACAAGGACCTAATCTTATCCATCCTAGCACCTTGAGATGCCTGACAGTGCTGGCTCAGTACGGGTTTGCTGGGTGAAGAAGAGAGAATGTTGGAAAAGGTGTGCAGGGAGAAGCTGGGATAGAAGCAGCAGCGTTGGTCATTCCAAGACAATCACCTGCCTCCCTGGTCCATGCCTCCCCTCTAGGGCCCAGGAACTGTACATGATTAGGACCAATCAGACACAGCTAGGGCAGTTAGGCTGTTCAGCTTCCATGATATCCGAACCAGTTAACCAGCATCAAAAACTTGGGACAAAAGACAGCATCGGCTGCTTGGAGAACAGTGGCTTTCAGTGCTGGTGTGCTTCCAGAACTGTTGGCTTTTCTGCTGTAGCCAGTCACATAGGAACACCCTCTTTGCAACAGAGGAAAGGAATCTTCCATGCAAAAATGACGAGGTTCTCAAGTCCAAGCGTGATCCCACTGTACAGCCAGAAACTCCCCCGCAGTCTGCTGTAGATAGTTTGAAGGTCCAGTTAAGGCTGGCCCTACAGGCTCGGGGAAGCAGATACAGAAGGGACCATCCCCACGACAGGAGTTGCTGGGTGGAAGGCCTGTTAACAACAGTCTTGGCGGCAGTCATTCTCCCTGGCGGAGCAGAGGGAGACAACCAGCAACGGTCCAGCTGGCCTGCGGTCCCCGTGTCACCAGCCGAAGCCCCTCCGCTGGCAGAGCCACCTCAGGCTGCTTTCCACTCCCTGGGAAGTTGAGCTCCTTTCTCTTCACCCGTCCCGAACGGCTGCCATGCCCACGACATGTCCCCTGGCTTCAGAGGACGATGTGCTGAAACACAGTGACATCTGAGTGGGGGAGGGTAACAGTGCTTTCAAATGGGGAGCTCTCCCCCATGGGGAGAGATGAACTCAATTCACAGACTGCGGAGGGCCCTGAACTCACAGCTTGGCCAATGCCTGTCTCCTGTTCCTACTATCCCATCCAATGCCAGGATTTCTCAATGATCCAAAAGGAAGGTGACAACTCACTCCCCACTCCCAGCCCCAATAGAGGATCTAGTTACCCCACAAGTGCTCACTGTGCCCTCCTTTACAACTTCATGCCAGGCACAAGCATGTCCCAGAACGTGCCCACAGGGCAGACATGTGTCCCCATTGCTCCACGGGTGTGCCAAGTGCCCGGGGCCTGAGCTCAGAAGGTGCCACCACACACAGCAGGGGCCGCCGGGAGGATCTTGCTTGCAGAGCATGTGTAATTGGATTAGGCACATCACGCTTTCAGCCTCTTCGGGCGGATTTAATGGTTCAGTTCTTAGGTTCACCGCATGGATGACACTTTAGTGATGTTAGCTCAGCATTTCCAGAGCCTGACCCCCTGAGGGCTCCGAGCAGAGACAAGGACCTAACTGCACAAAATGTACACATCCTGGCCTCCAAGAGGGAGCGCCCTGGTGGCTCAGTGGGTTAAGTGGGTCGTTGACCGTGAGGTCAGCGGTTCAAACCCACCAGAGGCTCCGAGGGAGAAAGATGAGCTTGACAGTCTGGAAACCCGAGGAAGCAGTTCTACTCTGTCCTAGGGGTCGCTGTGAATCGGAATCAACTCCATGGCAATGTGTTTGGTTTGAGCTGGTTTTGACCTCCAAGGAAACAGACAACGAGGGCTATACTTATTCCCTCCACTTACCAGCTCAACAACCCCATAACTCTCATACCACTAAACATGCCTCAAGAGTCTGGATGTAAGAAGGAAGGGTGGACAGCCTACAGTATCAAGTCCTGGCAGGTCTTCGGCCCATCTTGCTTATAGGAAAACTTGAGTTCCCTGCAGACCATCAAGGAAGCGGGGTGGGATTAGCCAGCAAGCCTGGCCTCCCTCCGTCTCTCCTTCCACCATCCCAACATGCCAACCTTGACCTTGAAGCCTGGTCTTTCTCACCAGGAAGACCCTAGAAATACTCTCATCCAAGAGATATACAGTCCACAAGCTACATCCATGTCCTCAGGCAGTGGTGGTTTGGTGGTAGAATTCTTGCCTTCCAAGCAGGAGAGCCAGGTTCATGTCCCGGCCCGTGCACCTCATGGGCAACCACCACCATCGGTCAGTGGAGCCGTTTGTATTGCTATGATGCTGTTGCACTGGTTTCTGCGGACCTTTCAGACTAAGGTCTACTTCCAAAAGTCAGCCCGTGAAAACTCCACGGATTATAAAAGAAGATAAAGGGGGGCCAGGGAAAGGGGCACCCCAGATAAGGAGAATGTTGGCGCATTGTGGAAAATGTCACGAATGTCACTGCACGATTTGTATACAGTCAAACAAGAGCTTAATTTGCTGCACACACATTCACCAAAAACACAATTCGCTATTATTTTGAAAAAATAAGATAATCCATGGATCAAAATGGTCCAATCTACAACTGCCATGGGGACGGCGCTCCACCATCTCAGGGCCGACTCGATGACAGCTAACAATGTAATATATCCATGCCTGCACCAGGTTCACTATCTGTCCAGGGTGAGCTGAGCAGAAACAAGGCCGGGAGAGCCACAACCCCCTGAGAAGAGCCAGCCTGCTGCAGGAAACCTGCCTAGTCCTTCCTCATTCCTTCACAAAGGAGGCCAGGGGCAGCCCCTAGTCATGCTAAGACCTCCTGGGGTCCTTCCCTTACTGGCAGCTCCCCTCTTCTCTTCAGCCCTGAGCCTGCCAGCCTTCTCCATCCTACTGGTCTTTTCTCAGGAGGAGGAGATACAGAAAGTCTAGCTAGATTAGCTGGTTCCCTCCTCTCCCTCACTGGAGTGCAGTCAAGCAGGGCTCCCAGTGTGAGCATGCCTCAGCTGTCCACAATTCCTGCCTCGTGAGGCTCCGTCACACACAGCGATTAGACTCTGTCTGCCTAATGACAGGGCGATGGGCTGCATTCACTCAGAGCCCAAGAAGCAATTACCTTGAAAATGGGGGTCACAGGCCCCACTCGTTGGCTTTAATTGAATTCCAATATCTGCCTCGAGCTGCCGTGACCTAACTTGTAGCTTCCTAAATACTGCTTAAAGAAAGTGGAGCAAATCCAAACTGCTCCGCTCTCCTAAAGGCACTCTTTGCAGAAAACTTGGGGAGGGGGGAGCTATTTTCATAAAAGGATTCTAATTCCAAGGAGGTAGGCAAGTGGGGAGACAGGACTCTCTCTGCTGAGTCCTGCAGGGGCGCAGGGAGGTGAGGGCGTTGGGAGCTCAACCCGGGAGCCTGAAGAAGACTTCTGTGAAGGGGTTTAGGGAGGAGCTAGAAGTGGAGACATTTCCAAGGACAACACTCACAATGCATGGCCTGCCCTGCCTACCCCAAACTAGCAATGTCACTGAGACAGAGGACCCACTAGAGTAGGTGAGAGGTCTCTGGCCTGGTCTGTCCCCTAAGCAGCTGGGTGGCTGCTCACTGACACCTCCATGGATATTACTGGCCGTCACAAGTGGGAATGCGGGGATGCACAGGACACGGAATGATGCAGCCCAAAATGTCAACAGTGCTGGGGCTGAGCCACCCAGGGCGGATGATCTCTAAGGGAGCACAAAGGTGTTAAGCACTCCACTGCGAAACGGAAGGTCGGAGGTTTGAATCCACACTAGCCTCTTTGAGGACTACGTGACCTGGTGATTTGCTTGAGAAAAGATTTCAGCCTAGGAGACCATACAGGGCAGTTCTACTCTGTCAGACAGGGTGGTAATGAACCGGGATTGACCGACAGCCAGCATACAGCAACAGATGTCGCTGCGTCTCCTTCACACTTTACACTCTTATGATTCCCTTTGGGGGTGGGCCGGGGGAGGGGGCTGCCTTCCAGCTCAATGGCTCCCAGACTGGACACTACTCCTTGTGTTTCAGATTCCAGACTCCTCTCTGTTGCACCCCCTTCCAGGTGGGGACCTGTTCCTCCCCCCAACACTGCCAGAATTGAAACTAAGCCAATGCTTCTGTCTTACAGCTGCTGTCGGGGGCTCAAGACCAAAAAGACAGAACCACTGGGCTGCTTTCCCAGAGGGCTTTGAGACCACCGTGGGCCCCGAGGGGTTGCTAGCTATAAACATCGCCATCTCTCTAAGCCAGCATTTCTAGAGAAAGTTGAGAAGGCTCAGAGAGAGAAGCTGGTCCAATCCTCTCTTTTTACAGATGAAGAAACTGAGGCCCAAGGAAGAGAAGTGACCCATCATCAGATGGGAAAGCACCAGGATAAGAACACAGGTCTGCCCCAGACTGAAGAGCCAAGATCCATCCTGTACCACACCTAACACAAGAATAGCCAGTGGCCCTCAGTTCCACCTTGAAATCATGTTCCCACGCCACAACAAAAAGACAATGGCGCTCAACTAGGATCCCTAAATGTGAAGGCCCAATGAATCAAGGGGGCCTCAGCCAAGCAGGCTACTGCTTCCTAAACCTGATCATGCTTCAGAATGAGCAGGAAGACTGCAAAACACAGAGTCCCCATTCCACACCTAAACCTAAGAGAAAGAAGAGTGGGGTGCATGTGCCTTGGATCTTTATTGTTCAAGAACTCCCAGCTGTCTGTGGACTGGGAACCAGTGGTCTCAACCCCACTCAGTTGTAGGATGAAAGGTAGACCTCAGGGTAACAAACTTGATCAATATCACACTGGAAGAAAAAAAATGTGGTTTTTTTTCCCTTCAGGTGTGTGGTTCCCGTCAAAGGAAGCAAGAGAAAACGCTATCAGAGCCCAAGAAACCCTCTAAAGATGCAAGTCAAGTAGGGGCCCTAAATGGGGAGAGGTCTGGCTTCGCCTTTCTGCTGAAGAATATGTAAGACCAGAAGTGGACCTCAAAAAGCATTCTTGGACACTTTTCCCTGTTCCTAGGTGAGATGTGACCTCTGAGAGGTCAGAAGGTGCTCTGGCTCAAGGTCACAAGACAGGTGATGAGCACTCAGCCAGGCTGCCCAGTGCACAGGACAGCAAAGCCCCACCCCAAACACCACAGCACATTCCACAGCAGAGGACAACAGAGACAGTTCTGATCCCAGGTGGCCAAAGAAGGGCAGGCAGCAGGGCAGACAAGCTCCAGGAGATGGCCACGTACTCTGAACAGTTAATCCGGCCACAAAGGTGAGCCCTGGCTCCCACCTATCTCCAGGCCAGGGAAGGATGAGCTAAGTGGTGCGTTTAGAGGTTGAGAGTGGACTGGAGGTGTCTGGCACCCCTTTAAATCAGGGGCTGAGAGGCAACTGGAGAACCACTGAGGGGAGAGGGCCCCAAATGGGTCCAAGTCTCTAAGATGCCTAGGGAAGCTGGAGCCCAGGGGCCGCCATTCTTTGAGGCCAGCTAAGGTCAGGGTCCATCTCTGGTCATCGTAAATGAGAGGAATTAAAAGGGCTATACACACGGTGAGAGGCAGACTGGGGAGTCCACGTACCCCGATGATGGCGTTCAGTTCCGTCATGGTGACCTGCTTGGCGCGTTCCACCGCCTGTGCCACTTGCTGCTGGTGCTGGAGGGAACAGGGCGTGGGTTAGATGTGGCGGTCACCTTCCCAGACAGACAGGCGGGCGGGCAAGGCAGGCGGCAGGCGGGCTGCGGAGCACCGGGAGGCCACTCGGGACAGTGGGCAGAGAGCCCCACCACCACAGAAGAGACGGCAGGAGGGCCCACTATCCTACAACTGCTGTGCTCACGGCCACAGGGCAGATGACAAGGGATTTTCATTCTTTAAACCTCTGTCAATGAGCATGTATTACTTTTGTAATCAAAACTGTCTTCTAATTGTTTTCAGTTCTAAAAGAAATAGATGAGCAGCAAGACAGCTATTCGCTGCCAACCACCTCCCTTACACACACACACACACACTCAAACTTCTTCCCGTGAATTTGAAATGTGAGTGGGACATCAGACGATATTACGGAATGATCATTTGTTTTCTAAATGTGGGAACAGTTGTACAATCATGTAGGAAAATGTCCTCAGTTCTTGGGGATGTGGCTAAATTGTTAGCAGTGAATTTGGCAAGATGTCTCCAACTTCCACTCACTGTGTTCAGAAAAAAAAGGGGAATTGGGAATGTATGTCTCTTTAGATACCAAATCTATAGCTAACTATATAGAGAAAGCAAACAATGAAAAACACATTTACGTCTCTAGATTGAAACAGAGGAAAGAAAGAGGAAGGGGGGAGGAGTTCAGTTTTTTAATTCTCTCTATGAGGGAACCTAATCATTCATTCATTCACTTCTCAGCTGTCTCCTCTACGGGGAGGCAAGGCCGTGGACAGGCCACATCCCATTTTCACATCCAGTTGAGCACTTAATAGGTGACGGCTCTGTCTCAGAGGCCCAGGGCTGCGAGGAGCCAATGTAATGTGGTCGTGTCAGCACGGGACTCAGTCTACAGCGAGTGGGAGGGCAGCCCTGCCAGGCTCTGATGTCCAGGCTGGAGTGAGCTGAGGATGACCACCTCTGCCTGCCCCCTGAGACACTTCCCTCAAACTGTCCACTAACCCAGTCCTTGGGCTACAAGTAGGGGCCACTTGGAAGGTCTCTTTAAAGGTAATGTGACCACTTGGTCACACCTCTGGCAAGGCTACTCTGTCTGGGGGTTGGGATCTCTGTTAGTATTGGTAATCCTCGTGCATGGCTCTAGGCACTGGCTGCTCACCCTTCCAGATGCTTCTAGGGGTGGGGATTAGAGGTACAGAAAAGCAGAGGCTGCGAATGCAGGTTTAGGTGGAGTGGAGGGAGGCACCCACAGCCCCACTGGTTGCAGGTGGGCGGCAGGGAACTCTTCAATGCCTTTGACCTGAGTCTCCTGCCCCTGAACGGCACATCCTAGGCCCCTCTCCTGTCTGTCATTTATGCCAAAGCAGGACTAGACCGAGGGCTGCAGCTACAGCGAGACCCAGCAGGCCACTGGGGTGCTTCAGGAAGAAAAGGAAGGCGACAAAAAAAGGTCTTACCTCTTGTGACAGGAAAGGCATGATCTGCGCTAAAATGGTGTTCAGTCTCTTCGCGATCTCTGTCTGCAGAGGAAAGGAGACTGTGTGAAACCCAGGCATAGAAATCAAGTCCCTGAAATGTCACAGCCAAGTGGAAATGCCAACTCCTCCCCCTAAACCACAGACCCTAACAACTAGCTCCGTCCTCTCTGACCCCAGTCGGCCTGCTGTTAGGAGGCTTTCACTAACTCCCCAGCAGTCAGGCTGCCTATGTTTTGGGGTGCTCCAATTTTCTCTTGGGGGGGTGGAAGTATGGTTCAGAGTATAGTTTCCATCCTTGGGGTGGAAGCCCTCATTAAAAACAAAACAATACAAAACAAAAGACAACCCCTCCACTGCCCAGCAAAATCTATGATCTAAGAGCACTGTAGTGTGAGTCACCCCACTGGTGACTGAGAAAGGACTAATCAGGAAATAGTAAGAGAGAGCTGGTGGGGTGAATGTACCACAGGATATCCTGGGCCCAGCCTCACACTGGATACGTGACTTAGTGGGGTCCTCCCCGACATTTCACTGTTGTCTCTCCCTCACCCTCTTCACCTCCCCAATGCTGATTTCAGTCCAGTTGATCCCAATTCATAGTGACCCTATATGTATGACACACTGCTCAGGTTGTTATTATAGCCTTGCCAGCAGATCTCAGGGCTGGCAAATTCCAAGACCTGCCAGTCTTTCAGTTGGCAGTCAAGCCCTTAACCCTTGCATCACTAGGACTGTCTCCCCCATAAAGAACCCTCCCAGAAGTTCCCTCAACTGGAGTCCTGGTGTGGAGCTGTAGGTAAGCACTGGACTGCTAACCACAAGGTGGTTCAGACCCTTTACTGTCTCTATGAGTCTGAACGGATGGCACTTAACAACAATAACAAGTCCCCTCCTCCCCCAAATAAAAAAAGAGCTCTTGTAAGAGGGAAAAAATGAGGCTTACAGCCTTGGAAACCCTATTGTTGTTGTTATGGGCCATCGAGTCGGTTCCGACCCATAGCAACCCTGTATAGGGTTTCCAAGGAGCAGCTGGTGAGCTTGAACCGCCAACTTTGCAGTTCAAAGAGCTTTGCAGTCTGGCGCATTAACCCACAGTGCGGCACCAGGAGACCCTATACAGGGTGGCTATCAGTCAGAACTGACTCCATGGTTCCACCACGACTCAAATGAAAAACAGCTGCCTTTGCATTGATTTCAAGTCTTGGCAACCCTTTGTGTTTCATAGTAGAACTAAGGGTAGGGTTCCCAATGGTTGTGGCATTTCCCAAGGCACCTCTGAGTGGATTCGAACCATTGACCTATTGGTTAGTAGCAGAGTTGTTGTTGTTAAGTGCCTTTGAGATGGTTCAGGCTCATAGTAATCCTTTATAGGATTTTCAAGGAGAGGTCCAGTGCATTAACCCACAGCAAACACACCAGGATCCAACCATTTAAGACACTCAGGGACTCCACATACAAGGGAGTTTCAAAGAGCTGATGGAACAATGAAACTGAGAAATAAGAGTCCTCGTATTTCATGCACTCGATTTGAAATCCCTGAAATCATAACACTGACATTCAGTTTTTAAGGCAAATCCCCGCCTTCTCTCAAAAGTTTCTTCTAAACGTAGTTCATTAGATCCTTAAACCCTCATATAAATTGAACATAGAAAGACAGATCCATTCTCTTCCCCTACCCCCTAGAGCCCCAGGGATGAACATGTGTAGAAAAACATCAACTGCATTCCCCCAGTGTCTCAAGAAAACCCAGGCTGGCCTCCAGATTTCCGATCAAGAGTAGAGTTAAATGGTTAACTGGGCCCAGGCAGAAAGACCATGGACAGACAATGCTCAGATTGCTTCCTTATCTCATTTGGAATCCTGAGCCCTCCAAGACTGGGGTCCCAGAGCTGACTTCAAAGCTTTCATCAGCACATAGCAATCTTTGAGAGACAAAACCATGACAACAGCCTTTAAAAATCTGTGATCATCTGCATGTCAAATGTGTCTGGCTGAGAAACCCTTGCACACTTAAAATAAAAGCAGTGCTGTCTGAAGACTTTACAAACGACTCTGGACCTGGGGAGAGAGAATTCCTGGGGCTAGCAGCCCCCACCCCTACTCCCCACTGGTAGGCTTTTGCTGTCTGTGTTCTGAGGCTGTAGCCTTAGCAGGCAGGGCTCTCCAACATGCAGTCTGCCCACCTCATCCGGGGGGCTCCCTAGTGAGGGTCAGGAGCAAGCAGCACGGCTGCCACTGGTGGAACAATTGGTTGCTGTGAAGGACCGTCCTTCATATCCCAGGACATGTCACGGCACATACTTCCAAACTTCCTGGGGTACCACCCCAGCTGAGAACCACTGGGACTCCCAGTCCACCAGACACTGGACATTAGCGTTTTCAACCTGGGCACTACTGACATTTTGAGTCAGATCATTCTTTGTTGCAGGGGCTGTCCTGTGCACTGTAGGATTTTTTAAGGAACATCCCTGGTCTCAAATCCACTGAGGCCAGAAACAGTCATGGCGACCAAGACATCTCCAAACTTGCCAAATGTCCTCAAAATCATCTCCAATGAAGAAGTACTGCTGTGTATCAGGGATTTAAGAGCTTTTCTTACTTTTCCTTCACCAAGATTCCCTTTCATGTCTTTTAAAAATTATTAAGCACCTCGGAAATTTTGGGGTGCAGGTGGCATGCTGTGCACACTTAAATACAACGGAACATCCATCATTCATATACTTAAGGAACCTGGGCTGATTGTCGTTGGTGGTAAGTGCCGTCGAGTCGATTCTGACCCATAGCAACCCTGTATAGGGTTTCCAAGGAGCATCTGGTGAGCTTGAACCACCGACCTTGCAGTTCAAATGACTTTGCAGTCTGACGCAGTGACTCACAGCGCCACACCAGGACTCCTAGGCTGATTATGAATTCATTATTATATAAATTATTAATCTGGGGAAACGAGGAGTTTTAGTCTAAAATAGGGCTCTCTGTTGTTTCTGTTTAATTTTTTTCCTCCCTCAAATCAACTGATAGTAGGGAGTAGGGAGTGAAATGTGAATAGTCAAGGTTGTCTGGACGGGGCTGGTGAAAGGAGATGGGGATAAAACTCTTGTGGTTCAATAATGAATAATTGCTATCAGGACTGACTGTGAGTGTTGCAAACGTAACAGTAGATGTTTTGTAACAAAAGAAAGGGAGTCGTTGACTTTGCAGTCCAGGAGCAGAGGACCCTGGGACCATCAAGGGAGAAGAGCGGGATGCAGGACCCTATCCAGAGAAACAGTGGAGAGGTGGAGCGGCTGGGGACTCTGGGAGGGAGAGGGTTTGTGTGCTGACGACAGAGGGGCAGACTTGCGGGCGTACCCTTTGGCTGTTTGATGATGCATGCAGGGAATTGTAATCATTGCAATGAAATGAAATAAGATAGGTTGAATGTAAAGCTAATGTTTTCCCATGTAAACTATCACATAATTCACAATAAAAACTTAAAATAAATAAAGGAGTCAAGGTTGTACACTTGTATATGATAGTTCACCTAGAATTAGCTGTTCTGTATTGGAAATCCAAATTTGCATAAAGCAAAATGTTGGCATACTTGGCAAATGTCTACTGAACATCTGTTACGAGTCAAGCATTTAAGAATATAAAGATATATTAAAAACAAAAATCAAAGAAACAAAATAATCCTGCCTGTGGTGCTTAGGAATTTCAATGGCCCAAGCCCTCTTACCTCAAATGGCACGCATAATAGGTGCTCAATAAATATTTTTGCCAATTGAATAGTACAGACCCCTCCCCTACAATTTCATTTGGGGGACTTGATATTGATATTGCAAAGTGCCCTGGTCTTGGATCCTGGCCTGCTACAGTGTGGACAGCATTGGCGGGGGTAGGGGTGGGGGTACAAGACGACAACAGTGCACAGTGTTAAGTGTTGACAGACAACGGGCAGGGGGTGGGGTGTTCAGCAGCAGCCCCGGCCCTCTGCCAACATAGTGAGACAGTATAAGAAAGACTAACCGCAGGCCACCTCGTGGGCTGCTAGCCACTGCCCCCTCCCCACAGGAAGGAGACAGGGGGTAGTCTCTGCCCCTCCTCAGACTCTTCAGCCCACTTGGCAAGTATAACACTCACAATTTCTTCTAGGATCCAAGGGATCATGAAAGGATTTTGGCTGTTGCCTACTTCTTCTGGTAAAGAGGCCAAGGGTAAGGGTCTTGATAGTTGAAGACAAAATGAAAAGTCGCTGACCTTGCCCTTCCTCACACCCTTTAGCAAACAGAATGAGGAAGGCCGTGGCCACAGACTTCCCACGGCGGATTCTTCCTGAGGGCCTAGTCCAGAGCCCAACAACCTCTGGCTCTGAGGTAAAGGGGATGGGTCAGGATTTCACATGGCCACCCAGGGTACCAGGTGACCACAGCTAAGTAAGTGCTCAGAAGCCCTGTGGGTGGCTCGGGTGCAGTTTCCTCTCAAGTCTCATCCTCCCATCCCACCGAAAGCATTTCCCACCTCCTCTCCCTGGCATGGCGCTGTGACTGCAAAGTCAGTTTGAACCGCAACGTCGGTGGTGCAAGGTCACCAGTCGCTCCTCGGAAACCCTATACAGGGTCACTGTGGGCCAGAACTGACTAGATGGCACTTAACAACAACAACTCCCGCCTAAACAGACCAAGCATCAACCACACACAGATATGGAACCTCCTGGAAACCTAGGGTATCACATTCAGGCTCTGTCTTCCATGGGGCCCAAACAGCTTGGCAGTAGAGTACAGGGCTGGGGGTGGCTTTTACACTTGTAAAACTCATAAGAACATATATATAAGAACACTTATAAGGAGCTCTGGTAGCATAGTGGTTACAAATCGGGCTGCGAACCTTAAGGTCAGCGGTTCGAAACTACCAGCCGCTTCGCGGGAGAAAGATGAGGCTTTCTACTCCCGTAAGGATTTACATCCTCGGAAACCCTGTACAGGGTCACTATGGGTCGGAACCGACTCGACGGCACTTAACAACAACAACAACAACAACATAATAAAACAGTTCTTCCCCGTCCTTGGTTCCTGGGGACGGTGAGACCATGCGTATCCCATCTCTCCCAGTTGTAGCTTTGCCAACACCTGCTACTGTGTGGTATTCTCATCTTGTTGTTGTTAAGTGCCATCGAGTCGGTTCTGACTTACATTTGCCAATTCATAGCAATCCTGTATAGGGTTTCCGAGGAGCGGCTGGTGAGCTTGAACCGCCAACCTTGTAGTGCAGAGCATTAACCCACCTGCACCAAACCAGGACTCATCTTGACCTCCCCAAAAAGTGGAACCACAGGTCAAGCCTCACCCATCTCTATGATTCTGAAAACAGGTTCAACACATTCTGGTGAGTCAAAGAACAAACAGGGAAACTTTACTGAAGACTTTTTTTGTCAGGTTGCTTCTTTTGAGGGCAGCGGTTTGAGGGGAGGGGAGGCTCCTGGAAATAGAAAGTTGGCTAGACAGAAGCACTCTTAAAACCAACAGTAATAATGACTAACAGCAACATGGTCTATGTATGGAATCATGACAACCCTACATAGAAGGCACTTATTCAAAGCCCCAGTTTTTAGATGGGCAACTGATAAGCAACTTCCTATCTTTGCCTACTAAGAAAGCCAAATTCTGATGTTTCCTGAGAGAGCTTTGAGAAATATTTTTGAGAGAAAAACAACTGTCAGGGTTAATAATCGATAGCCTTTCTGATTAGACAGCTGCTAACATAGCCTTTGATCTAAACCAAACCTCTGTAAACAAGTTATACAAAAGGAAAAGAACGTAAAAGCCAAGATATGTGACTTTGACCACTGGAGTAGGTCACAAATCATAAACTGGAAGTAGGTCATCCGTTGGACGATTCCTTTTGGCAGTTCAGCACAATCTGTCATCAATAAGGCAGCTGTGAGCTGTGGTTCTTCAGGCCCACATCCATCCACCCTTCTCGCCATCTTGGTCCCTCCTCCCTTTAAGATGCCATCTCTGAGGACTTGCCTCAGAAGTCAAGATGAGAGGTGGCTGTACATTGGGCGAGGGGAAACCGGCTTCCTCTGGAAGGCGCTTTGGAAAAAGGTGTTTGGGAGGTTGGTGTTGCCTTTGAAAGTTTCTTTTCAAGTGTGATTCAAAGAAGGTGACTGTGCTGGTGGAAAAAACAAAACAAAAAAAACCCCCACTGTTCCTCAGAAGGAACTAATCTAGCAGACACAGACAGAGAGCAAGTTCAGAGGAACATGCACAAAGGTCTGCTCGATTCAGAATCTGCACTACCAACTGGGTGCTGGGAGTAACATCTGCTCGGCATCTCTGGCGAGATTATTAGGGAAATAAATGACAGAAAGCAAGATAGTGGGGGGCAAGTGTCAGTTCCAAAGGAGCAATCTGTTTCATGTTCTTTAGTAGCTCCTGTTTGCATGATCGTCTCCTCATTAAAGCTGGGCCTCAACATATCTTGCTGTAAACTGAGGGCACTTGAGCATTCTCAACGTTTATTTCTCTGAAAAGAAACAAACAAACAAAAAGACACCCAGTCTAGCGTTGATATCTGCTGCTATTTCAGACCACCCTTTGTACCTCTGATCCGTGACAATGAATTCGGAAGGTGGAACGTGTTATAGATGTTGTTGTTGTTGTTAAGTGTCGTTGAGACTTATCCATGGAGTGGCTGGCTGGTGGGACTGAACCTTTTGGTTCAAACTGACCTTGTGGTCCAGTGCTTATCCTACAGTACCACACCACTGTGACCCCCCCAAAAGGCATGCTGAAGGCCTGATCCCCTGTACCTGTGAATACAACTTGATTGTATTTGCAGAGGCAGCTAGTTACTATAAGGTCATATTGGAGTAAATACAAAATTAAACCCCCTCCCACGGAGAGGATTCTGATTCCATGCGGCCCTTAGGGTTTCCGAGATGACCTTTACGGAAGCAGACAGCCTCATTGTTCTCCCTCACAGCGACTGGTGGGTTTGAACCTGCTAATGGTTAGCAGCCCCATGGGTAATCCATCAGATCACCTTATACTAAGGTGCTGCTGCTTCTGGTTTACCGTAGAGTCGGTTCCGACCCATAGCGACCCTGTACAGCGTTTCTGAGGCTGTAAATCTTTACGGGAGCAGAAAGCCTCATCTTTCTCCCATGGAACAGCTGGTAGTTTCGAACTGCTGACCTCAAGGTTCGCAGCCCGATTCATAACCACTACTCTACCAGAGCTCCTTTATACTAAGGTAGGGTTACTTTAATAAAGAGGCCAACAGACACAGGCAAAGCAGAGGAAACAGCCATGTGAAGACGGACGGAGAGATGAGAGGGGCGGACACCTGGGACCACCAAAGCTAGAGGAAACAAGGATAAATTCCTCCCCTAGAACCTACAGAGAGCCAGAGAGCGCATGGCCTTGACAACACCTGTATTTCAGACTCTCTCTTCCACAGCTGGGAGTCATTTCCAAGATCTGACACCATCGCCTTCCTACTCTTTGTTAGAGCAGCCCTAGGGCGCTCTGTCCTCCATCCTGGCCCCCAGCAACCTCTCTCACTCCTTCAGTATCCAGCCAGTCCCTGGCCTTTTATTTCGCTGAGCCCTTGACACACAGTTAACAGCTACTTTCCCAAGCTGGTCTCTCCTATTTAGTTTTAAATGCCCAGCCATCTGTACCTTTGTCCTCTGAGAATGCAGTCTTCATTTTAACCTCAGCCAAATAAAAACAATGAGAGACGGACCTGTGGCTTTAAAGAGCACTCAGAAATGACCTGGCTTCTTCTACACCCAGCTCTACCTCCATCTAAACTATGAGCTGTTGAGCAAATTACTTCCCTCATCTGGACTTCAATTTTCTGGTCTGCAAAATGGAGGCGCCAACTAGACAACTTAGAACATCCAAGACCCACGATTCAGTCTTAAAATGCTAACCATTCCTGAACTGCTCTCTGACATATTACTGCCTCTATATTGTTATCTTTTGTTGCCATCGAGCTGACCCCCGACTTACAGCCAGCCCACGCGCCATGGAACAAAACCCTGCCAAGTCCCGCGCCATCATGTAATGAATTGTGGACCCGCCCATTTATGATCCATACGGTTTTCACTGGCTGATTTTCAGAAGTAGACAGACAGCCAGGTCTTTCTTCCTAGTCCATCACAGTCTGGGAGCTCTGCTGAAATCTGTCAGCATCATGAACAATAGGCGAGCTTCCAAAGATGGATGTACTAGTCAGAAATCAATCCCACACAGGGAAGGCAAGAATGTTACTCCTGAAACAGCCGCTTGTTTCCTCTATGTCGGCGAGTGGATTCTGATCTTGTAATTACCTCACAAGAGGTGTCTTAGCCTGTCAACTCTCGGGGAGAGCAAACAGCCAGGTGTTTTCTCTCAGAGTGGCTGCTAGGGATTCTGTCACAGAGAGTAGCCAAGTTTGTTAACACCACTCTACCTACCAACCAGGGCTCCTGACAGCTTCTATTGTTGTTGTTGTTAAGTGCCGTCAAATTGGTTCAGACTCGTAACGACCACGTATAGGGGATTCCAAGGAACAATGGTGGGTTTGAACTGCCGACCTTGTAGTTCAGTCTCGTGCTAATCCTACAGTGCCACACCGGGATTCACTCCATAAAGCTCCATGAACCGTAACATAGTATGAACTTGAAAGATGAGCAGAGAAAAGCCATGCCACCTGGAGATGAAGATGGTTGGACAGTGGGCTAGGCTGGGGCTTGTTCCCAAAGACTACTCTGCACTGCATGAACCATTCAAATCAGTAAAACTGCATAGAACTTTCTGTTAAGAGACTCCAGGTAAGATCCATCATTGTCAAGCATTTACTACTCAGAATCTGTGACTCACAAGCAAAAACTGGCTCGTGATCCCAAGACATGAAGCAAGGGTTCTTCGAGACATCTCTTCTAGTGGGAAGCAATTGTAACCTCATGTTTGGATAGACGAGGGGGTCGTCTGATGCTTCTAGAACCCTGATTACACTTCTGAATGGAGCATCAGGGCAGTGCTGTAGAAAGAGCACTGTATTCTGAAGCTGGGGACTCAACTGTAGACAACATGCATGAAAATGAGACGGTAAAAAGCTAGCTGCCTATCTGAAACACAAATCTCACTACAAAGTCATGTGGAAATGACGGGCTTTCATTCCAGCTCCAGGTCTGGCGTGCTATATGACCTTTGGAAAGGCTACGTGTGTGTTTGTGGTGGGGTCTCAGAGCTCTGGACGCCGTGGTTAGAAGCTTGGCTGCTAGCTGAAAGGTTAATGGCTCAGATTCAATAACTACTCCATGGGAGAAAGATGCAGCAATTTGCTTCCATAAAGACGCCGCACAGGCCTGGACACAATGTGAGGCCATTCTATTGGGTCCTATGGGGTCACTATGAGTCAGAATCATAGTGGGGGCGGGGTCTCAGTCAGCTCTGGAGTGCTTGAATTTTAATCAGGTTTTACTTGCTCCTCTGACTTGAATCCTGGGCATTCAAAGTGAGTTGTCTTCATCTTGAATTAAAATTAGAGGGGCCAGAGGTAGGGAGCTGCGTAAAAAGGAGGCTCCACTCTCAAAGTTCTCAGCAGACTCCACCTGCCCCCCAGAAACTAGGAGCCACAAACAATTAGCAATCAAATATTGGAAGATTCTGGAACAATGTGTCCCAGGCAATTTTAACTTAAAATATTCCGTTGCATGTCCTAGGCAATTCTAAATTGATAAGCCCTGAATGATTTACTCCAAGATGATATTCCTTACCAGGTATTTTCTCCCTGAGCCAAGCTCAGAGAGACTGAAATAAAGCAAGTGGGCATTTTATCGCCAGAGGAGGGGCAATCTGGGGACAGAGAGGAGTGAGACCTCCAAAGTCGAGGGTGGGGCTCCCAGGTCCCATTTTGTCCCCTCTACAGGCTGTGTGAGGGGAGCAGAGCCAGTGTAAGAAGAGGGTAAATAAATGACCCACTTAGCAGCCGAGGGAGATAATGACCCGCTACTCTGGGGACTGGTGAGGGTTTACATCACCGATTACTCAGTGATAGGTGAGTCTCCTTTAAGGCCTTTTAGCACTGACATATTGATCACATTATATATAACTACAACGCCATTAAATATTTATGCCTGCTGAGGAAGCCTTCTGAATTCTTTATGGCTGGAGGACCTGGTGCAAGAAAGGGCCAGTCCCTCGGCATGACCCTGAGGATCTATCTCCTGGGGGAGGGAGGACGACAGCTGGCCTGGCCGGAGATAGACACTGTGCATAAGCCCCCGTGTCCTTCACATGAGGCTATGGATGATGGCGAGGATGCAGGACAGAGAGGAGGAAAACACACTCACTCCAAAGCAGACAGAACCAATGAGAGGTGAGGGATTCTGGGCCACAACTCTATGTGCTTCCCTAAAAGGAATTCCATCTCCTCTCTCTATGTCCCCCAGAAATCTCAAAGACACTTCCTCCCAAGAGTCCAAGATGTGAGGGAACTTGGGAGTGTGGAGGCTGAGTGAGGAACAGGCCATGAACCCCAATGCTGAGGGAACAGATTTGCATTCCAGTTCTGGGTCTACCTTGCACTTGGGCCTCAGCTTCCATCACATTGATGAGGTGGCTTTTGGTCCATCCAGTACAATAATCTCAAGTCTTGGTGTAGCGCTGTCGGATAAAGCACTAACTAGACTGCTAACCCAAAGTCAGCAGTTCAACCCTACCAGCCACTCCTTGGAAACCCTACACAGGGTCCCTAGGAGTCAGAACTGACTTGACAACACTTAACAACAACAACATAATAATAACAATAATCAGAACTCTCAAAATTGAAGCAGGTGTCATGTGAGAGTGAGTTCCCTGTCCTAGAGAGCATTCAACAACCACCAACAGGAACAAGGGACAGACTCATTCCCAGGGGAGAGAAGCAGGCCTAGATGACAGCCTAAATCCCTTCTGGGCTGTATGACCCTATGCTATGATTTTAAGAATTTCATTTCTCAGACTCTCCGTTTCCATCCTTCGGGATTCCTGTTAACAAGATCCAATAATCTTTAAATATTTGTTCACTTTAATTTCCTGGTTCCCAAACACATTAAATGCTGCCTGCCTGGCACCCACTCCGGGGGATGGCCTCAAAGAGCCTGCTTGTACAGACAGAACAAGGAGAGCTTTTACAAGATGACACCGTCCCTTCCCCCAACACTGCTCATTCATCCCAGGCTCCACCCCCAGTCCTCCCTCCCTCCCCTCAGATAACCTCCTACCCCCTCCCCCACCTTCCCGGGCTCCATTGGCCAATTCCTGCCAGGAAGAAAAATTCTCAATTCATCCCTGTGGGGTTGCCATGGCAACCCCCAGCCACCTAATCCCCCTTGGAACATTATGCAAATCTCCCCTTGCCCCTCAACAGGCTGCAGAAGTCGTATGTATTCTTCTTGCAGAGACAACTCTTTACATTTGGGGAGTCTCTCCATAAGATAAGCAGCACTCCAAATGAAATGGTGGCTGTGACTTTAAGGACAGGGGGTCCTAGGAAAGCCAGGTGACAGGAAAGGAAGGTGGATAGGAGAGCAGACTGTGGACAGAAGCAAAGTTGCTTTCTATCGCCCCCAACGAAGAGCACAGCCCTCTGTCCTGAGCCCAGAGCATAAGACAGAACAAACTGCATCCACTATGTAGTATCCTGTGTCTTATATGACATATACCAGTCTCAAAAGGGCCCCAGCCCAAACCGCCACCATACACAAATAATGTGAGGCCTAAAACATCCCCGAGTAAGAGAACTAAAGGAACCCTGGTGGCGCAGTGGGGTAAGCATTGGGCTGCTAACCAAAAGGTTGGTGGTTTGAACCCACCATCTTCTCCAAGAGAGAAAGACAGGGCAGTCTGCTTCTATCACGATTTACAGCCTTGTCCCATAGGATCTCTATAAATCGGAGTCTACTAGATGGCAGTGGACTGACGCTAATTCAACCTTTCATGTTGCAGAGAGGACAAGAAAACTATCCTGGGTCACAGAGTAGGATATGACACAACCAAGTTCCCCACTTCACTAGAAGGTCTCAACTGGGGCTATGTTGCCTGTTGTTGTTGTTGTTAGGTGCCATCGAGTTGGTACCGACTCATAGCGACCCTATGCACAACAGAACGAAACACTGCCCGATCCTGGGCCGAACTCACTACTGTTGCCAAGCTTGAGCCCATTGATGCTGCCACTTTGACAATCCACCTCGCGGGGGGTCTTCCTCTTTTTCTCTGACCCTCCACCTTACCAAACATGATATCCTTCTCCAGTGACTGGTCCCTCCTGACAATATGTCCAAAGTATGAGAGATGAAGTTTGGCTATCCTGGCCTCCAAGGAGCACTCTGGCTGCACTTCTTCCAACACAGATCTGTTGGTTCTATGGGCAGCCCATACACTTTCAATATTCTCCTCTAACAACATAACTCAAAAGCATCAATTCTTCTACAGTCTTCCTTATTCACTTTCCAGCTCTCAGGAAAATACCGTGGCTTTGGTCAGGTGCACCTTAGTCCTCAAGTTAACATCTTTACAAAAATCTTCACCACTGGACCAACAAAACAACATTCTTATCAATGGAGAAAAGATTGAAGTTGTCAAGGACTTCATTCTTCTTGGATCAACTATCAACATTCATGGAAGCAGCAGTCAAGAAATTAAACAACGTATTGCATTAGGCAAATCTGCTGCACAAGACCTTTGTAAAGTGTTGAAGAGCAAAGATTTTGCCTAGTAGGGAACATTTTAATGTCTGGAGACATTATAGGGTATCACAACTGGGACAGCGCTGTTGATTAGTGGTAAACACTCTGCAGCTCACTGAAAGTTCGTACCTGGAAAGGAAGACCTGGTGATATACTACTGAAAACTTAGCCAGCGGAGAGCGGGACCCTACCCAGAGAAACAGCGAAGCCAGAGATGGAGGCAGAGATGATGACATGGAGAGATGGAGCAGTTGGGAACTCTAGACCCAGAGAGGGAGAAGGGCTGTGTGCTGGTAACCAGGGGGCAGGCGTGCGGGGTGTACCCTTTGGTTGGTTGATGATGCATGGAGGGAATTGTAACCATGGCAATGTAAACGATAGGATGAATGTAAAGCTAATGTTCTCCCATGTAAACTATCACATAATTCACAATAAAACAGTTAAAACAGCCTACACATGCAATCCTGACTAAGATACCCACCACCTTCTTTACAGAAAACAGAAAAACCAATCTCCAACTTTCTATGGAGTGACAAGAGACCCCAAATAGATAAAGCAATGTTGGAAGAGCAAAAAAAAAAAAAATTCATACGAAGGCTCACACTTGCTGATTTTAAAACATGCTGTATAACTACAGTAATGAAAACAGCCTGGGACTGGTGTAACAACAGACACTCAGACCAAAAGTAGGATTGAGAGTCCAGAAATAAACCCATACATCTATGGTCAACTGATGTTTTACAAGGCTGAGAAACCCATTCCATGGGAAAAGAGGAGTGTCTTCAATAAATGGTGCTGGGAAAATCAGACCTCCACATGACATGAAGAAAAATCAAACAGGATCCTTACCTAACACCATACACCAAAGTAAATTCAAAATGAATTAAGGATCCAAACGTACAAACTAAGACCATAAAACCCTTAGAAGGAAAAGCAAGGGTAATGCTGTCAGGCTTAGCTTCCAACAGTGAATTATCTAACACAGTAACAAAAACACAAGCAGCAAAAGGCAAAATAAACATTCGGGATCTTGGAAAATTTTTAACTTGTTCAAGAGTTTACTAAAAAAGAGAAAAGACAAGCTACCGCTGAAAGAATATCTTTGGAAACCATACATCCAACAAGAATTTGATAACTAAAATACATATAAAACTTTGACAACTTAACAATAAAAAGACAAATAACCAAAGGACTTGAATAGCCATTTCACCAAAGAGGACATTCAAATGACCACCACCAGACACATGAAAGGAAGCTCAGTGTCACTAACCACGAGAGATAGAAATCAACACCACCATCAAAGGCCATCCACTGCCACTCTGTTGTTGCTGCTAAAGGCTACTGAGCCAGGTCAGACTCAGAGACCCTGTAGAGTTTCTGAGGAGCGGCTGGTGGTTCAAACCAACCTTGTAGTCCAGTGTTTATCACACTAGGATGACTAAAAGGAGTCCTGGGGATACTGTGGGTTAGGCGTTGGGCTGATAACCACAAGGTCCTGTAAAGATTTACAGCCTCCTGAACTTTAAGTGAGAATCGACTCCACAGCAGTGGGTTAGGATGGCTAAAAGTTTAAAATAACAGATGATAAGGAAGCTGATGAGACCCACTGCTGCTGAAAATACCAAGTGGTACAGTCGTTTTGAAAAACATGGCGGATCTTCCAAAAACTACCGCTGTTGTTCCTGAGTACCATCAAGTCAGTTCCAACTCAATGTGGCGACCCTGTATAAGGTTTCCAAGGAGCCACTGATGGGTCTGAACCACCAACCTTGCAGTTAGCAGTCCAGTGCTTATCCTACAGCACCACCCAGAACTACCTATGACTCAGCAATTCCAATTCTAAGTATATAACCCCAAAGACTTGAAAGCAGAGACTCAGAGACGTGTATACCATTGTTCATTGAAACACTATTCAATTCACAGTAGCCTAAAATTGGAAACAATCTAAATGCCCATCAGCAAATGAATGGATAAACAAAATGTGGAACGTACATAAAATGGACTATGACTCAGTCAGTGGGGGAAATGAATGAAGCTGAAGGACATTATGCTGAGTAAAATAAATTAATCACAAAAGGATAAATACTGCAGGCCCTCACTGATACAAAACAACAAGAAAAAGTAAAGGTACAGAAAAGAAAGTTGATTAGTGGTTACCACCACCACCACCACAACAAGTAGAATCGGCTTCTGAGTCTGCTTGTTGTCGTTGTGAAGTGTCGTCGAGTCGATTCCGACCCATAGCAGCCCTGTATTAGGGTTTCCAAGGAGCAGCTGGTGAGCTTGAACCACCAACCTTGCAGTTCAAACGGCTTTGCTGTCTGGCACATTAACCCACAGTGCCACACCAGGCTGAGGCTGCTTTGTTGTTGTTGTTATGCGCCGTGGAGTCAGTTCTGACTCATAGCAACCCTGTACAGGGTTTCTGAGGCTGTAAATCTTTACCGGAGCAGAAAGCCTCATCTTTCTCCCGCGAAACAGCTGGTAGTTTCGAACTGCTGACCATGAGGTTTGCAGCCCGATTCGTAATCACTACTCTACCAGAGCTCCTATATATAACTAAAAACCTCAGGGGATTTGTTTTCGTGGTTTGGAGGTTTAGGGTTCTGGTTTCACAGGCCAATCCGGTTAATTGAGTCGGGCTCAATGGCACTTACCAACAATAGCTACTTCTTAGTTCATTGCACAGTACCTGGGGTCTTAAAAGTTTTCAAGTGGCTATCCCAAGCACAAGAATTGATCTCTATTTGCCTGGAGCAACAGGGAAAGGTGAGTCAGGAACAGGATGTTCCTAATATGGAAGGTGAGACAAATTGTCTCCATACACAAGTGCTGCCTTTGGGCTGAGACCAGAAGAACTGGATGGTGTCTAGCTACCTTTACTGACCAGTTGATCAAGGATCCTACAGAAGACTTCTGACCACAAGGGGGAAAAACGCAGAACAGAATTTCAAATTCTCATAGACTCCAGACTTCCTGGAGCCACAGAAGGTTGGATGAACTCCTGGAATGATTGTCCTAAGATAATCTTTACACAATCAAACCAAAAATATCCTCGAAGTCTTCTTAAAACCAAATGATAGCTTAGCTTCACTAGTAAAAAATGTCTGTCTTGAGCGTTATGCTTTTAAGAACTATCGGTATGAGATCAAACTGACAACAGCAACCGGCAGTGAATCTATTCTAATGAGGGAAGACGAACCCAGGGAAGGAGGATGAGAATGGTTGCAAAACTCAAAGAATGTCACAAGGTCACTAAATGACACCTGTAAAAACTGTGGAATTGGTGTATGCCTTGCTGTGTATATTCTCAACAGCAACAACAAAATAAACGCATTTTAAAAAAGGAAATGGAAACTCCGTGGTGCAGTTTTACTAGGACACACGGGGTTGCCATACGTCAGAGGAAACTTGACAGAAACTGGTTTGGTTTTTGATTTAGAACGAAATAGCCCACCATTCTCAGGACAGACCGCCACAGAAAGAGTTATCCAGCCCTAGAGGTCCACTGCGGTCACAGCTGACGCTCAGATCTTCTTGAGTCCTGGACACCACTGTCCATGGACTTCCCATACTGGAATCAAACCACTGGAGTTCAGGTGGGCCTGAGGAAGGGCATATGAGAAGGTGACCAAAGAGCAGGCCTTGACAGGGCCCTTGGGGAAAAGTGAAACATACCTGGGTTCCCAGTTTTGAACCTGTCCCTAGCCCACCATAAGACCATGAGCAAGTCACTTAACCTCTTTTAAGCTCAACACTGTTATCTGTGAAGTGGGGTTCATCAAACTTACACAGTAGTGCTGCCAAGTGGAACAAGTGATGTATGAGAAAGGGCTCTAGCAAGTCTTTCAAGAATCTTATCATCCCTACCTGTGAGGGCCTGGCAACCTTTGGGACTTTGTCTCACTGTGAAAATACCTTACTGAGGAGGTCTTTCCACTGTCAGGGGTTGACCAGAGCCATTAATACCTTGATGCTGTTGTTGTGAAGTGTTACTGAGTCGGTTCCGACCCATAGCAACCCTGTATAGGGTTTCGAAGAACAGCTAGTGAGCTTGAATCACCGACCTTGCAGTCCAGCCTTATTAACCCACAGAGCCACACCAGGACTCCAACAGCTAGGTTAGCAGGTATTAGCGTAGTGGTTACGAATTGGGCTGCAAACCTCAAGGTCGGCAGTTCAAAACTACCAGCGGTTCCGTGGGAGAACGATGAGGCTTTCTGCTCCCGTAAAGATTTACAGCCTCGGAAACCCTGTGTAGGGTCGCTATGAGTCGGAACCGACTCCAGGGCACGTAACAACAACAACAACAACCACAATATTATTATCCCCGGAGTCCTGGTGTGGCGCTGTGGGTTAATACACTGAAATGTAAGGTCGATTTGAATCACAAGGTCAGCGGTTCAAGCTCACCAGCTGCTCCTCAGAAACCCTATGCAGGTCATTATGAGTCGGAACCGACTCCCCGGCACTTAACAACATTATTATCCTTATGACACATGAAGAAACGGCCATTTACAGAGGCCAAACACTCTGCCTAAAGTCACACAGCTAAGTCCTAACACTAGTTTGTCCACTCCAGAGCCTATGCACCCCGCAGCTCCTAATACTATGGGTTTCTGCACCCAACTTCCCAGGATCCCCCTTAGAGAACAAATCAGCTTCTGATGGGGAAACTCGGGGACACATTGTCACAAAAGTGCCAGGAGTACAAGCTCATTGAAGACCCACCACGCCCTCCACCACGAGGCCTGGGAATGCATGATGAGAGCATTCTGGGCAGATGGAGAGTGAAGGAGAACTGGGTGCCTTGAGAAGTGGTTTAAGATTCAGATCAGAGAGTACAGAGAAAATCCAAAAAGGCTACAGGAAAGAATGATCTAGACAGTCCCCTATGAAGTCCCTTCAGGCTGGGTTCCTGACATCCTAACCCGAGCACCTTGTGACCTAGACGCCAGGCTGACACCCACGGTGGGAGGACCCTGGCAGAAGCAATACAGCTTTTTAGGGTCTGCCGCTGTTTCACCCCATTTCAAGTCTGGCTTCACGGAGATCCTCTGTTTCTCTAGAATGAAGTGTGAGGTCCTAAAGATTGAGGGGTGGGATCATCGATGGAATCTAATTCCTCCAGCATCTGTCCCTATGACTTGTGCTCTCTCTCCAGGAGAGAGAGCTCCATCAGAGAATAGAGGGCGAGGAGGAAAAGCAGCAGGTAAAGAAAAGGTTTAAAAGCACAAGCTAAAACCCCTGCAGGACAATGGGGTCCTGACGGGCTCCCTCCTCATCCCACAGTCCTTTCTCATCCTTACTCTAAGGCCCATTTCACTCCACTGGGACCCTCTGCTACCGCCTGCTGCTTCTCCTAGACCCACTGAGCCTGCCCTTCCTCCTGGACAGTGACTAAGTGTCGCTGAGTCAGTTCGGACTCATAGCATCTCCATACAGGGTTCTCAAGGAGCGAATGGTGGGTTTGAACAGCCAATCTTGTGGGTCAAACCGACCTTTCAGCGCAGTGCTTATCCTATAGCGCCACACCAGGACTCTGGGCAGAGACTAGGGAGATTGATAGTTCCTGTATCCAACCTCTCTCAAAGACCGTCCAAGAGACCTAGAGTCCTCATGGTCCTTGGTCAACTAGTCTACACAGAACAGCCATCACTTCCCGCCACCCTGCTGTGTAAATCACCACTGATCCAACTCCCAGCAGGATAAAGCAATCCACAGATATTACCGGTTTCAGGCCCAGAGTCAGGGGCGACTTGCTGAGGGCTCTCCCCAGGGAAGTATTTGCCGAATGGGAGGAGTGTCTCCTCTTCCAATCTTTTGGCCACATAGCTGGCTGGGTGGTGTAGGAGTCTAAACCCAAAGCCTTCACAGCCAACCAAGAAGGGAACAACATGTCCTTCCTTCCCTGCTTCTAAGCTGTTCCCAGTATCACTGGTGGGAAGAACTTTTGCTGTACTTAAGGCTCTGTTGGGGAGACCCGGGTATCATTCTTAAGCGATACACTGCATGCCCAGCTTCCAAACATCTGTCAGCAGCAATCTAGGTGCTACAACGAGGGGGTTTCAAAAGGTTCATGGAAAAATGGAATTGAAAGAGGATGGAATTTTTCCATGAAATTTGACGCACTGGATCGCAGACCACAAGGTTGGCAACTCAAACCCACCAGTGGCTCCTTGGAAACCCTATACAGGGTGGCTATGAGTCGGGCTCACCTTGAAAGCGCATAACAATAACAGTATATGATGCACACAGGTTTCAGTGGTGTTTCCATTTTAAGACCAAGTAGGAAGACCTGCAGCCTGGAGATCTACTTCCAAAACTGAGCCAGTGAACCCCCTTCAGACCACAAAGATATAAAAACAAGGTGCGATCCACAACCGATCATGGGGTTGGTACAGAAAGACCAAGCAACATTCAGTTCTGATGTTCCTGGGGTGACTCTGAACCAGGGGCCGACTCCAGGGCAGCCGGCAGTTAACAACAACAGCAACAAGTCTCCATTTGAGACACAAACTAAACATTAAGTTCTCCCATTGGGTCAGTGCGGCTTCCTTCGGGATTTTTAAAAACACAGTTGAAGAGCTGTGAACATTGGTTGTTGAAGATGCAAAAGGCAAAGAGGAAAAGCCATAACATACTCAGAGATTCATGCCTAGACAGTCAGCCTTTGGGTAACAAGCACAGTTTACTAATTTACCTTCCAGCCACTGACCCTCTCTCCTGGCCACTTCAGTTCCTTCTGGCCATCCAAATTCCAGCCTTACTATCTCTTCCTCATTCCCTGGTCCTCCCTATCTCTGCTTCATCACTCCTCCCTCCCAGATTTCTCTTGCCCTTTGTCCTCTGTTCTTCTCTTTCACACCTAAACCGGGCCATGTTGTTGTTAAGTACTGTGGAGTGGGTTCTGACTCATAGGGACCCTGCACAGGGTTTCCGAGGCTGTAAATCTTTACAGGAGCAGAAAGCCTCATCTTTATCCCGTGGAACAGCTGGGAGTTTCAAACTGCCCACCTTGAGGTTAGCGGCCCAATTCATAACCACTACGAGCTCTGGTAGCGTGCGTAGTGGTTACGAATCAGGCTTGGAGCCGCAAGGTCAGCAGTTCGAAACTACCCGCGACTCCTCGGCATATAACAACAACAACAACAACGCTACCAGAACGCCTTGTTGTCGTTGTTAAGTGCCGTCGAGTCGTTTCTGACCCATAGCAACCCTGTACAGGGTTTCCGAGGCTGTAAATCTTTACGGGAGCAGAATGCCTCATCTTTCTCCCGCAGAACAGCTGGTTGTTTCGAACAGTTGGCCTTAAGGTTCGCAGCCCGATTTGTAACCACTACGCTACCAGAGGTCCTTTACCAGAACGCCTAGTGAGATGAAAAAAACATGCAAGGCACATGAAGACATTTAGGACCCTGGAGGCACAATGGTTAAACACTGGGCTGCTAACAGAGAGGTCAGTGGTTCAAACCCACCCTCTGCCTCATCAGAGAGAAGACCAAGCAATCTGCTCGGTAATGATTAATCAAAATGCATCCGGATCCACAGCCATTGAGTTAGTCCCAACCTTACGGGCCGATTAAAACTGCCCCACAGAGAGAAGCAATTGCCACATCTTTCTCCCAAAGGGCAGTTGGTGGGCTTCAACTGCCAACCTTTTGGTTAGCAGCCTAACATTTAACCCATTGCACCAGCAGAGATCCTCCGTAAAGCTTCCAAATCAACCAAACGCACGGCCATCTAGCTGGTTCTGATTCATAGCAACCTATCTAGGGTTTCCAAGAGTGTAAAACTTCACAGAAACAATTAGACAGCCTCATCTTTCTCCCTCAGAGCCGCTAGTGGGCTTGAACCACCGATCTTGTGGTTAGCAGTTCAGTGCTTATCCTACAGCATCACCAGGACTCCTTCCATAAAGTTTGTTGTGTTTTTAAGTGCCGCTGAGTCAATTTCAACTCATACTGGCCCTGTGTAGGGTTTCCAAGGAGCAGTTGGTGTGTTTGAACTGCTGACTTTGTGGTTCACAGTCCAGTGCCGATCCCACCACGAAAACCACAGCCTAGGAAATTCTGTGGGGGAAGTTAGACTCTGTCATACAGAGTCACTATGCATAGGTAGGGGTCCTGGTGTAGAGCTGTAGGATCAGCACTGGACTGCAAGATGGGTTTAAACCACAAGGCTGGCAGCTCCAACTCACCAGCCACTCCTCAGAAACCCTATACAGGGCCGCTATGAGTCTGACAACAGCACTTAATAGTAACAACATGCGTACGAAGGAATCCTGGTGTGGGAGAAGCACTGTACTGCTGCTAATCACAAGACTGGCTGTTCAAATCCACCAGCCACACCTCAGAAACCCTATATAGGGTTGCTATGAATCACACCCAGCTGATCAGCACTTACAACAATTATGTTCATAGGAAATGGCTCCAAGGTACGCAACAAAGACACTCCAACAATTCTAACACTTCATTTCTTTCTACAATCACGACTTTTCCAGCATATAGTCCTCTCTCAGAAACTCAAGGAAAGTGTGTCTCCTTCCCAGGTTTGTGATGCTATACTGGGTCAGGAAGAACCCTAAGCTAGTACACATCGCTCCCTGAGTCCCCCACAAAATGCACTGTGTGCAGCCAGGACAGACGGAGCACCCTATGAAGCTCAGGGGGCCCCATGAATACAAAATGGCCTTGTTCTCGACCTTTGGGAAATTCCAGCTTCAACAGTGCCCCAAGCCAATGTGAGTGAAACGCAGTGCTCCAGTGCCCCGGTAGACAAGGTATCTTCACACCCCAGACTCTTCGTGCCATACCACACTCCAACGCTTTCATTCTGCTGCTATTTGTCCTGGGTCCAAATGTCTCATTTTTAGGCACCGAAAAGATGAAAATCAGCCAGTGAAAATACTTAATTGCAAACAGTTAAGTGCTTACTGAAATAGTATTTGGACGATCAAATTTGGATTTGGTGGTTGTGATGGCAGGTGACCTGTCCCAGGACCCCTGGCTGTGGGACTCAGCGGGTGGATGAATGGGCAGGAAGGGGCTGCCCAGCACCATCCACACTCCTCCCCTGCTAGGAAAGTCTGGACAGACCAGGACTCTGGGCTTCACTAGGGTTTCCCTGGCCTCTTGGACTTCACCTCTGGTCTACCCCTCAGATAGGAATGGGGCTCTTTTTGCACTCTTCACAGAGGAAAGTGGGCAAACAGAAGACGTGGAGACTGCTGGGTGAAAAGAACCTTTTCCCAAAGGGTTATGTACTTTGCATCTTGGTGCAGCAGTGTGGCTTAATGCGCTAGACTGCAAAGTTGGTTTAAACCGCAAGGTCAAACTCATCAACTGCTCCTCAGAAACCCTATACAGGGTCGCTACGGGTCGGAACCAAATCGACGGCACACAACAACAATCTGTCCCTCCTAACTCCACTTACTAAGGGGTTCTTAGAGGCATGAACTCTAGAGAACGAATGTTGCGAGATGCTGTCCAGTAGATTTCATAGTGACCCCTTGTGACCGATTAGACCTGCCCCCTACAGTTTTCTCGGCTGTAATCTTTATGGAGAACCCTGGTGTGGCGCTGTAGGATAAGCAGTGAACTGGTAACTGACAGGTTGGCAGCTGAAGCCCACCAGCTGCTCTCGGGAAACCCTATACAGGGTTGCTATGAATTGGAAACGACTCAATGGCACATAACAATGAGAATCTTTATGGGAGCAAATTGTCAGGTCTCTTCTGCCTCAAAGCCATCGGATGGGTTGGAACCAATGACCTTTCAGTAAGTAGCCAAGGTTTTGCTTAACTGCTGCACCACCAAGGATCCTTGCTGAATGAACCACAGAGTTGATTCTGACTCACAGTGACCCTACATAGGGTTCTGAAACGGTTAGTCTTTATGGGAACAGATGGCCTCATCTTCCTTCCTCAGAAGGGCTGGTGGCTTTGAACCACTAATCTTAAGGCTAGCATTCCAACGCTGATCCCATAGCATCACTCCTGGAATCTGATTTGGAAGGGTCTGAGATGTCCCTGTCCCTTTGCCCCTCCAATAGGCTTGCCCCTCCTCCCTCTCAGTCATCCCTTCAAGGGGACCTCAGCCTAAACATTCAGTGGCAGGTTCCGGAAGCCTGCATCCCCACCCCACCCCAGACCCTGGTTAACCTTTTTTAATATCCCTAGCAAACAAAAGAACTCACAATCAACATAGAGAGGATGTACACTCTCTCATACTTTGGTGCTCAGTGCTGAGTTCATAACAGTTTACAATCTGGAATAGAGGATGCCTCCCAGAAATAAACCCACCAAATACTACCCCCTTACAGAGAGGCGGGAAATCCCCCCTTTCTTAAAGTTTCTCCTTAGCTCCAACTGGAGAAGGAGTGTTTATTTTGAAAGACCAGCGAAAGAAAAGGAAAAGCCGAGGAGGTGGGAGGGGTGGAGGGCGGAGGCACTCGGAGCCTGGGCTTCCAGCCTCAGAGAGCTTTGTTGAAAACAAGATATTGTCCCTTTAAGCATATAAAAACAAGGCCCTTAAGCACGCAGCCCTCACTCGGGTACACAATTATGGATGCTTCCAGCTGTCTAGTACTACTTCAAGTGCTCTCTCCAACCAGACTGCCAACAGCATGTTGAAAGCTATTTTGCTGGCTGCTATCATTAATAGCAAAGTGAAGAGCTGGGCTGATGAGGATTAAATATGGGGGAGGGGGCGGGTCATAACCAGTCATTACAGAATTACCAATCTGAGAAAGCAGACAATGCCACTTGGGGGAATAAAGTTCAAACCAACGCAGCCCCCAAGGCGGGCGAGAGGGCCCACAGACAACCAGGGTGCCCCTACCCCTACCCCGGGACACATGGACTCAGGCCAGCCTGGAGAGGCATAAGAAGATGGGGGGATACGAGGAGACCAGAGGCTGCTGTGAAATGTCTCCTCCTCTCCTCTCCTTGCCTTGCCTCCCAAAGGCAACCCTCCCCCGCCCACCATTCCCAAGACTTACAGACAGACGGACATGTGGCTTCCACAAAACACTTCACCACTTTTAACACAAGCTGTCGCCACCCCTCAAGGAGCATCCACTGCCCCCTTCTACCTAATAAACCCGTCGCTACTGCTGTGTACCTTCGTGTCCGTTCCGACTCATGGTGACCCTATATGACGGTACAAATACCCCACAGGGTTTCCTAGCTTGTCACCTTGAATGGACCAGACTTCACTTAGAACCACTGGGTAGGTAGAAATACCAACCTTTTGGTTACCAGTCCCTTAAAGGAGTCCTGGTGTGGCACTGTGAGATACAGCACTGGACCGCAAGGTTGGTTTGAACCACAAGGTCAGTGGTTCAAACTCACCAGCCACCCCTTGGAAACCCTATACAGGGTGGCTTTGCGTCGGACACCAACTAGACGGCACTAACAACAACTCTCCCTTAAATGGACCCTCTCTGACTCAGCTTAGCAAAAAGCTCTTCTCTGAAGTCTTCGGGAACCTGGCTCCTCTTTCCCAGAAGACACTGTTCTGTCCCGGGCCACCTCCTAAAACCCAGACTCCCCTTTAGCATTTACCTCACTGAATTGTAATTACCTATTGACATGCCAGACACCCCGCAAGAGAGAATAATGTCAGATTCATAGTCTATATAACCAACTCCAGCCCTCACTGGGCATGCCCCAGGCTCCTAACAGCTATTTGGGGAATGAATCCAACCCCCTCATTTTGTTGATGAAGAAACTGCAGGCTCTGGGATAGGAGAAGTCTGCAAAGTTGACAGTCAGGCCACAATTAAACCCTACTTCCTTCTCTGGGGGTTCAGGGAATCGGAAAGCCATCCTCAGAGTAACTCTGGGTCAGACAAACCCACCTGTTTGCTGAGCACCTATTATGTACCAAGTGCTTCATTCATCAGCAAAGGGACTCCTAGCACAACTCCATGAATGAGGCAGGTACAGGAAGGCCAGAGGGGGAAACCTGGCCAACATTTGATCCCGCCACCTTTATGCTCCTGGCCTTCGGGGTGCAGTGGGTTAAACTTTGATCTGCTATCCATTAGGCTGATGATTCAAACTCACTAGTGGCTCCTCCGGAGAAAGATGAAGCTGTCTGCTCTCTTGAAGATTTACAGTCTTGGAAAACCAAGGAGTTGTACTGCTTTGATCCAGAGTTCCTACTTAGCGGAACTGACTTGATGGCTGTTGGATTTTTGTTGTTGTTGTTGTTCTGCTTGTATTCCACACAAAGGGGTTGTTGTTGTTAAGTGCCGTCGAGTCATTTCCAACCCATAGCTACCCTGGACATGGTTTCCAATGAGCAGCTGGTGAGCTTGAACCAATCTTGTGGTTCAGACTGAATTTGCAGTCCAGCGCATTACCCCACAGCGCCACACCAGGACACAAAAGGGTAGAAACAGGAAAACACACAAATCAAGGTACAGACAGAGGAAAACAACTGCCTTCACACCTATGCCATGGGAGATCAAGAACTCAATCACTGATGGACTCTAGACAAAATGGCAAGGAAGGGCTTCTGACACCAACTCGATTCTTCCCATATCGCTGGGAAGAAAGGCATCCTAAGAGAAGAGGGGGGGCTCAGCGCCCTCCCAGTAAGCTCATGGAAAGAGCCTTCTGTTAGGAGCCAAATTCCCCATTCCAGGCCTAATTTCCTCAATCTGTAAAGTAAGGGCAAGGAGACCATTTGCCCAACTCCCAGGGTCAATAAATGATTGAATGTATGAGAGGGAAATGACCCAGAGAAGCAAACATGTCCCAACTCAGTGCAACTCTATTGGCAGACAATTAAAGAAAAGGGTTCCAAAGAAAGCAGGGGTTGAAGACAGCCTTGAGGGATGGGATGGCCTCTAAGTGGCTGGACAGCATGAAGTGAGAGACAGCTGTGGACATAGTGACTCCAGGTCGAGTGTGAAGACCTCAGAGTGGTGGGGCCGAGTGTGCGCAGAGGGAAGTGACAGATAAGGCAGGGAAGGTTAAATGGGAACCAGGTCATAGAAGCATGCTTGGACACCAGCGCAGGGACCAGGAAATAATACTCCAGGGAACTTAGCTTAATCAGAGGCCACACCGATAGGGTGAAGGACCTGTGTTCCATTCAACACTGAAGGGTGGCCCCACCTTCTCCCTCCCAAGACTCCAACTCAATTCTTTAGCAGAATCTTTACAACCTCACTGCCAGGTCACGCAACTTGAAAGATCTTTCAGTCCCAGTCCCTCCCGTATTACTTTCGAGAGCCAGAGAGGGGATGTGAGTGACAAAGGCAAATTTCCCAACAACCCATTCAGCTCGTGTTCAGGACTACTGACGCCCCCAAGACTTTCTGTATCCTCAGGAGAAAGGTTCACAGGCCTTGCCACCTTTACCTCGCCCATGAACTTTACCTCTGGGATGGCTAGTTACACATTTTGTGTTATTACTACACACATCATATCATTAGCTGTATAAATAAATAGCTGGCAATTTGGAACAGGACTGTGGGCAAAGAAGGTTCAGCTGATATGGTTATACAACCCGAAACTGAGTACCTTGGACTTTGGTACAGTTGCAACCTCAGCCTCTGCAGTTAATGAGGCAGAAAGGAGCAGGAATAATTAAAGACACAGGGTCCTAGTCACTAGCAAAGGAGCGCTCTTCATTTTTTTCAGTCTTGCACAAAACAAGACCTGGGGTTGGAGGTTGAAGGGGAGATACCAGATGCGGCTCTGTCGCTACTGTGGGACTGAAGAACTCAGGTCCCCCTCCCACCCCCAGGCCTGATTCCTCGTCTATAACTTGAAATGTTTGGATCAGAACCTCCAGGACCCTCCTAATTTCAAGATTCCAAAAGAAACTTAAAGGAAGGGCTACATCACTCACAAGAAAACGTGACTAATCCTGGGGACCGTGGGTGGTACAAACAGTTAACGGTCTTGGCTGTTAACCAAAGGTTGGGGATTCAAATTTTCCCAGAAGCGCCTGAGAAGGAAGGAAGGCCCTGTGATCTACTTCTGAAAAGCCAGCCACTGAAGACTTTATGACGCACAGTTCTGTTCTGATAGACGTGGGGGTCACTGTGAGTTGGAATCCATTCATGGCAATGAGCGGGTTTTTTTGTATTTGTTTTTAAAATCACGTTAGCATCTGATGTTACCCCAAATCCAAATGGCTCAAGTCTACTTTCTAAACATCGAAGTCACCAACAGAGAGTGAGAAGGCAGCCTGACCCCACTTCTCCTACCACCAGTGCCTCACACCCAAGGCACGACAGTTGCTCTGGAGGCTGGGTTTGCTTTGTACCTCCCTCCTGACTGACCATGGGAAGACTCTGAAACGCCAAGTTGATAACTGGTGCCTCCCTGGCCTCCCGGAATCACTTTGACATCTGTCTGGAAGCATGCAGGACAGCCCTAAGTGACCTCTGGAGATCTGGGAAAACCATTTATTATATCTCTGGGATCTGACAATTTGGAAAAAGACAGTGAAGGGGACCGAGACCAGCCAGCGAAGGAGCCATCCACCTTTCGGTAAAACAAAATGCGCTCAACACATCTTTATCGGCTGCCCTCTTCTCAAGACTTGGGCCCATGTGGCACAAGCTGAGGTTGCCAGTTAATCGACATTTCCCATACAGGCAACAAAGAGCTTTTTATGTGGCAGCATGTTGACTTGGGAGATGGGGCTGGCAATATACAACAAGACCGGGGGGTTGGCAGAAGAAAAATAAAGGCAGTGGGAGACACACAGGCAGGAGAACAAGATTTAAGAGTGAACGGAGGTAAACGTTGTTAACTGTTGGTACAGGGAGGGGATTGCAATCAGTGTAACGGCACTAAGTGTATGATTTGTTAAATGTCGGACTTATCTGCTCCTTAAACGTTCACTCAATTCACAATTTAAAAAAAAAACAACGAGAAATAAAAAATATGGTGGGTGGTGTGGTTCAGTGTGTGTGTGTGTGTGTGTGTGCATGTGTACACGATCGAGCTGAAGACCACCCCAGGTGCTAGATCTGTAAATCATCTATGACTGTCTATAAAAGTACAGACAGTCCCCACTCCCACCCCTGGAGCTGAAAGATGAAGAATCCAGCCTGTTTGTTCCAGGCAGATGTAATCACACGAACAGTCAAGTCTAGAGGGCAGGATACTGCATGAATAATTCAAGCACTCCAGTCACTTGATTGTGTGTGCAGATAAAACACCAGTCAACCGCTAAACAGGTCAGCTGATAAACTTGTTTGCTCAGGCCTAACCACCATCCGCCAAATGCACCCAAGACCAACACTACAATTAGTGGCAGGGTTTCTTCAGTAGAACCCTGGCAAGCCTGGGGGAGTGGCCAGCCCCATTAGGTCAGGGTTGCATTTCTCAGTGCCTGGTTTCTTCACCTCCTTACCTCTTTGTTCCTACACAGCTACGGGGTGATTTCCACCAACTCAGAGATTGCCATTATCCCTGCAAAGTCACACACACACACACACACACACACACACTCCCATCCTGGGAAGTAAGTGATTACAACTCAGGGAGGCTGGAAGGCAAAAATGAGTGGCAGACAAGAGAAATGCACCCACAGTTTGGAAATCCCGGGGCCCAGATTTGACGACCAGCTGTATCTCTGCTTCTGTTCCCCCTCCCCTGAAGCCTCGGTTTCCTCACCCATAAAAAAAGGGGCAAAGAACCCCTCCGTCCACCACTGGCAGCTGAGCGGATGAAATGAGACAATGCAGGCAAACCTCAGGCATTCCCTGAAAGCCCAGTTTGGGGAATGGCCAAAGTTCCAGATACTCCCAGCTGCTCTTCTACAAACCCCACCGCCAAATGCAGAGTGTCCTCAGGTCTTAGAGAACAACTCTGTTCTACCAGCCAAGGTGAATTTCTTATGCCAAGTAACCCTCCAACTCACAGACCTGGGGAACACCACCCAGAAGGAGTTCAACATGCAATGGCATGTTTTACCTTAATTACGAAGCTCTTAGAATAACTGCTGCTATAAATTTTAAACCTGGGTGCAATTACCCTCTTTAAACACACCCAAGATACTAAGCACTCTCAGAAAGGAAAAACAAAAAAATGAGGGGGTGGAGAAAGAAAGGCGACAGCTTGCTTAACAGCCAGCCCAAGGTTCCCTGAACAGCTGGGACCCAGGGTCTACTTCATGCCTTCTACTGGACGAGTCAGACGCAGCCCTGGTTCAGCCTAAAGTTGGGCAGAACCTGTTTCTCTAGTCCATTCCCCCAAGACAGCACAGCATTACATACCAAGTGATGTCTGCTTATTATTTCTGTGGGTAAGAAGTAAAAAACGTGGTCTCCTTCATGTGCCTTCCTCAAGTATAATCCCCCCAGGAAGCCACAAGCTGGTTTTTCACATTAGCAATCAATTCAGGGCCCTTTCTGGCTACCCTTCACCCAACATTTGTGCTCCATTCAAGAGGAAAAAGGAAGAAGAATCCAGATTCAAAACGCTCTGTAGGAAGTCACAGGAGTGGATAACCTGCCCCCTCACCTGCTGCTCTGGGCCCTGCCCCTCTCACCCAGCCTTTAAAAAGCAAAATTGAAGCTTTGTCAAGGACTGTTAATTTAGAGCAGAAAAGCCATTCAAGTCACGGGCACCAAAGGCTACAATGAGTCAACATAGTCTTCTGAGATTTCAAGAACACCAATTGTTAAAAAGAACAACCAGCCTGCACCATTTATCCATGCCAAGTGGAATCCTAGGGCCAGCCAAACCAAATTATAGACAACCTCTCCTCCTCTGAACACAAATACACAAACAGGCCTCTCCTACAGCCCAGCCCCACCCCAGGACTAGTTACTGATATGCACTGAGATAAAGGGGGTTTTGTATTTGCATGGTTTGAGGAATACTGTTATTAGAATAGTTTAGTATCCATCAAAGGACACCAGGACCAGCAGAACTGGTTTGACTTCAGCATTTCAAAGCTGAGCTCAACTCCTAGCCATCTCCAAAGTTCTGGCAAGGCTGCCTCAGAGCAAGTTACTTCACCTCTCCACTTCAGTTTCCTTCTCTGTAAAATAAGATACAGATACCAACGCTACCTCATAAATGTTAAGGCATTAGCGTTGTATTTTAGGCCAATTTTGTGTCTTTAAGCGGTTGGTGGCTTCGCTCCTTTAAATTTCAACAGCTTGGCCTGGCTTTTAAGGCTCTTGAAGTTTAATCTTATCAAGGCAGAACATCCCATTAAAAAACCCCAAAACCCTCCTGCATTTCCTCTTGAGAATTTTACATTAAAACAGATAAAAGCCCATCCACCTGTGGGCTTTCAGGGGGTTTATAAAGCAGGTCCTGAAGGTACACCTACACTTTGGTCAGTTATCCTCCACCAAGACCAGGACTAGTTTCACAAGCACCAATGCTAAAAGCTCAGAACATCCCCTAAATAAGCAAAGCTTCAGACCTTGCATTTCAATGACTGGATTCATTCACCCTTCACAGAAGAGTAGAAGGGCAGGGGACTAGATTTTTAAACAGGAGGGAATATAAGAATTTCAGGTGAGTGGGCACACGCGCGCGCGCACACACACACACACATATTTTAATGAAATATATTTCTTAAAAAGAGCTTACCTGCTTGTGCATTTCAATGTTCAAGCCGTAGGACATCTCATAATACTACAAGTGAAAAGAACGACCTATTAAACAGACAACCCAAAAAAAACTATTCTCTTTTCAAATTCTGGCTTTTGGGTTTTTTTTTTCCTTGGGCAGGTTCTGGCCAAATCATGCTTTTTCTTACATTTGCATTTTAAATCAGGCCTATAGATGAGTTTCAGAGCTGATATGAGTTGGCTGATATCCTCCCTGGCCAGGATTATCATACACAGAGTAGTGCGGAACACCTCAGGCCCTGCCTTCACCAAGCAACGCATGTGCCACACATCCTGTTTATACAAGGTTTGGGTTCAACAGGGAATCGTGTGTACGCTGGGACCCTCTTGTCCACTGAGAATTATTTAGCGCTGTGTCTAAGGCCTCTTATGTGGAAAGCAGGCGAGGGAGTGGCACTTAAGAGCCATCCGTGCCCTCTCACAAGCAGAAGATTTAAATTTGCTGAACAGAAGCTGGGCAAAGGGAAGACAATCTACCTGCTGCCTCAGGGCTGGAAAGACTTTCAGTTAGGGATCCCCAGAGAAGAGGAATGAAGGGGAAGGGCTTTAAAAGCCTCCTCCACTCTTCGGAAAACCTCTGAGGAAGTGAAGAGGGTAGATAGAGGCTTCCGTTGGACTCTGGCTAGATCCCAGAGCTGCATAAGCAGAAAACTTTCCAAACACCACCAGAAGGTCTTTCTAGGAGAGATTTTTATCCAACCCTAGAGATTGCCTGACCTAATCCTATCTTACTAGCCAATATACAACAACCAGTCCCCCCGGGATGCCTTCAACACTCCAGTTACAAAGACAGAAAGGTAGCATGGAAGGCCCTGGCCTGGAATTTGGGCCCCCAGCCGATTCCAGTTCCCACCCACCCCTCCTCCAAGTGACCTGGCATAAGAGACGCTGGCACAGGGGCAGAGGGCCCACAGACTGCAGTGTGCTTCCTGGCACTGGACCTGGGCGGGGGGGGGGCCCTGCTCCAATCTCCCCAAGCCCCCAGTCGCCTCTCACCATCACGTAATGGCGCTGCATCTCCGTCTTCTCGTTTGCCAGCTTGTCGTATTCCACTTTAAGGCTGCGAGGGCAGAAGGAGCCGGCTCAGGCCTGCCGCCTGCACAGCCTCCTCCGAGGTTCTAACCCAATGGTCTCTGAGAGCCACTTTTCCACTTGTCTGACAGTCCCTGGGGGTTGCCCATTATTCTACCGTCTCTGGGCGGAGGGTGATTTGGGGAAGGGGGAGTGAAACAACTTGAAACTTCCCGCGACCGCGCGAGGGAACTAACTCATCAGGACCTGGGGGAGGGGGGGCCGGGGGGGCGGGGCCGCGACCCCCAGACCGACGGACGGGTCTGTAGGTGACTCCAACCTTCACCCTCAGGGGTCCCTGCGGGCGGCACAGGAAGCCGGGAGACTATGGGAGGCTAAGGGTTAAGGCGCCGCGCTCGGAAAGGGGAAACAAAAGGCGAAGGCAGGGGCAGTCCTGCCCTCCCGCAGTCCAGAGCCCCTCAGTCCTGGGGCGGGGGGTGGCCCTCACCAGCCTTACCTGTGATATTGAGCTTGCAGGAACTGGAACTCGTCTTTGATTCTGTCACAAGACTCGGCCACTGTGAATTTAAATCCCGGCTGCCCGGGTTGATGGGGAGCCTGGAACCCGGGAGGACAAGACAGGAGAGGGGGCGGGGGCATCAGACGCGGCTCGGAACTGCTCGGGCCCCGAGGCTGCTTCCCGCCGGTTCCCCACGGCCGGCGCCCCGCCGCCCAGAACCTTCCTAGCAAGTTTCTCAGCTCTGGACCCAGGCGGGGGCGGGGGTGTGTGTGTGGGGGGGGAGTTCCACCCTCTCAGCCGCGGGGCTCCCGTCTCTTCCACTAAGGGGCTCCCAGGCCCAAGTTAAGTGGGGGCAGGGGAAACACGCCGGTGAGTTGGAAGACTGGCGGGGGGGGTGGGGGGAGGGACAGCTGGGAACAGTTCCCCCTCTATCTCGGGCAGTCTCGCCGCCCTCCCCCCCGCCACTCGGGTGGAATTAACCTCTCCTCTCAGCGGCGCCCTCCATCCCATTCCTCTTTGTGTGAACATACACACACACACACCATAAAGGTAGCAACAAGCAAAATGGAGGTGCTAGATAAACTGCCTCGTTTATACTCTGCCATGATAGATGCTTAAATAAACCGAGTTGCAATTACTCACCGGATGTCTGCCTTGCGGATACATGGCAGGGAGGGGTCGTGATTCTGAGAGCTTGGAAGCGCCGAGAGCTCGGGCCAGGGAGGTGCGGGGGAGGGGGGAGCCGAACCCGAGCGGGGGGCGGCCGGGAAAGCGGGAGCTCGCCCCCGGCCCCCCCAGCCCGCTCTCGCAGCGAAATCCCAGAGTCGGGCGCCCGCCCCAAGTGAAGACAAAGAACCGCGGAGCAGGCAGCGAAGTCGTCGGCGGGCGCCGAGGCCGGGCAGGCAGGCAAGCACGGGCTTTGTGCGCCTAGGGCTCGGCGGGCTGCGGTCGGCCGCCTTCCCCGGGCTGCGTCGAGCGCGTCAGAGCTGGGGACTGCACGGACATCGTCGTCTCCCCAGCGGGTCCAGCGCCGGGTCCCAAAGCCGGGGGCCTCTCCAGAGGCGAGCGAAAGCTCCCTTCGGATCACTCAGCCCGTCGCGCCGAGAACGGGGAGCGCAGGGGCAGCAGCCCCAGCATCCGGGACGCACTAGTCCTAACCCAGAGGCGGTCGGGCCCCGGGCTCGCGGCGTGGAGGAAGAGGAAGGAGACAGGCACCAAGGTGGCGGTTTGGGGCCGCGAGAGCGCCGGAGGGTGAGGGCGGGAGCCGGGCGCGGGCGCTTCGACGCCCCCCCTCGGAGAGAAGAGCCTGCTGTTCCGTCTGCTGCTGCCGCCGCTGCCGCCGCCTCTGGCTCTTCGCAAAGCGGTGCAGAAAACTCCGAGCTCAGTAGATACAAATCAACCGTTCTGGTATCCTAACTCCAGCAGACACGCGAAGCCTCCGCAAAGGGGTCCTCGCTCTTCCAGCTTGAGCGCCGGGTTCCCAGCAAGGAGCACTCGACTCTGCTGCCGCCGCCTGGGTGCGCGCAGACTGGAGAGCGCTGGACTGGAGACGCAGCCTGAGACCGAAGAGATCTACGGCTTCCTTCTTTCTCCGCGGCCCAGCTTTTCTCTCCGCGCCCTGACAAACACTCAAAACACACACCCCGACACACACACCAGACACACACTCATACACACACCAAAAAAAAAAAAAAAGTGCCCGGACCTTGCAGATACCACACACAGACAACCGAGGGGGACGAGCACGAGGTATGAACTGCCGCGAGAGCAGTTCCAAATAGGGACTGAAAAGTAACAAAATAATGTGGCAGCTTGGCCCGGCGCTGGCCAATGGGAGCTCGGGGCCCCCACGTGGGGGTGCCGGACTCGGCCTGCGACTGGGCGCCGCTGGGCGAGACGTCACAATGCCCTCTTGTGTCTAAAACTATGCATGAAAAGTAGCAATCAGGCCCTATCCGCTGGTGACTTTCGCATGGGAGTGAAAAACAGCGCTCCTCAGATCAGGAATTAACCGAAAGACGTATAATAAATAGATATATATTATAGTCCTAGGCTGCTAGTTGTTGGTTTCTTTAGCATCTTTCCTTCCCGCCCCCCCCCCCCCAACGATTTACTAACGATTATTTGGCGGGAGTGAGAAAAAGAGAAGACAGAAAGAAAAACAGAAAAAAAAGACAAGTTGTAGAATCCTAAAAACCTGTGGCTGTTAGTAATCTACCAGTTTATTCTGCAGTGGCGAAGAACGATTTCTCCCTCTAATCCCATTTGGTCTGCAAAACAGCCCAATTAGATACTACAAAACAAGCGGAATCACGTTGTCACTTTAATGCTTTCACGTCACGAGATTTAGGATTTATACAATTGCCTCTCCCAAAGTTGCCAACCCCCACTTCAAAAACGTGTTCGGAATTGGGGTTGCCTGTCTTTTTTACCCCTTCTCCCGCCCTGCCTCCTAGCTTTCCTTCTTTTCTCTGTTCCTTCGCCTTTCTTCTCAGAAAGCCAAATAAACAGCGTCTTTGATCTGCAGCGGCTGCTTGCCAGAAGTCTGAGGAACTCTTGCTTGGCAGGCAGCGCAGATGGAAGGACCCGGCTGCCCTCTGACAACCTGCTCAGCTCGGGGCTGTCCCCACTCGGGGCTCTTTCCCCGGCAGTTACAGCCTCGCTGCAGCCCTGCCCTGCACGTCCCTCACTGCGCACACCCGGGTCTGGGTACCGGAGTATGGGTCGGGGCCTTGCATCCACCGCTCTGGTTTCGGTTATTCGGCCTGCTTGAGTCAGTGTCACAGCGCTGGTAGAAGTCTGTGGAGGAGTCTGTGGGAGTCTCTGTCGCTGGCCTTGACACAGACGCCCATTCGCCACTCGCCCCCCGGGAGCCCCTGCACTCTCAGACAGACCACTCTTCTGGGACCAGTGTGCCTGAACACCTTCATCTCCTTCTCTCCGGGTTATTTCAGGTCGGACTAAAGAGGGGGAAGCGGCCTTCTGAGCGGACCCGAGGAATAAGCAACAGCGCTTCACACTCCCGCGGGCACCACTGCGTAGGCAAAGTCTAGTGACCTCTGGTCCCTTCCCCAGCATCTCTGAGAATTAGCCAGAACCCTGGGACAGGACGGACCAAGGGACCTGCGCCTGTTATTTTCCCCTTCGTTACGGAGCCGCACAGTATTGGGTAAATCTGCTACAAAACACCTTTTTAACAGTGTTTTTTTTTTTTTAAAAAAAAAAAAAAAAAGCAAAGATGTCACCTTAAGGACTAAGGTGTGCCTGACCCAAGTCACGAACAGGTATTTTCAATCATCTCCTATGAAAGGGAAAAGTGGACAACACCAAGGAAGGATTGATTTGAAGTGTGGTGTTGGGGGAAGATTATTGACTATACCGTGGGCTGCCAGAACAAGGAACAAATCTGTCTTGTAAGAAATACAGTCAGATTGCTCCATAGAATCAAGGATGGACTTCGTATCTCACACTTTGGACGTGCTATCAGGAAGGCCCAGTCCTTGGTAAAGTAGTGGGTCAGCGAAAACAGAGGAAGACACAGTGGCTGCAACTATGGGGTCAAACATAGGAATGATTGTGAGGAAGGCGCAAGATCGGGCAGTGTTTCCTTCTGTTGTACACAGAGCGGCTGAGAGCTGGAACCCACTCTATGGCACCTAACAACAAGGAGCATGGGTTCGCTTTTGCATCTTAATGAGGAGCTGCTTGTTCCGAGGCCGGTGCCAGGGAGTTACACGTGAGCTCCCGACTCAGAGTTAAATTTCCTCCCTCCCGCTCCGGCAGCCAGCCTCGAACTGCACTCCTCTATTCACTTATTAATTCTCCTAAATAAAAACATAAATCGTGTGGGACGCGCAACGAAGAGGGGGTTGGGGAGTAGCCCCGATCAACAGACACGAGTATCTGGCCGCAGCATTCATTAGACACAAAATGGCTCCTCTTTGGAGCTTCCTTTTCCCCTCCTCCTTCTCGGCCCTCCCCCTTACGTCACGGGTGGGCGCACCCGCTTCCTACCCACCCCGCCCCTTTCTCGCTCCTGGTCCCACGTGGGGACCGCCAACCCCGCCCCGGAGCAAGCCCGAAAGACCAATCGCAAACCATCTGGGGAGCTTTCCGCCATTGATTGGTGAAGGCGCCGAGGGCTGTCAGTCCGCAGCCAGAGCTGTCAGTCAAAACCACGCGGGGTGGGGGAGCGCTGACAAATGCCGAGGCTTCTGAGCCTCCCGCTTGCAAATAGTGCTTGGAATGGCTGCTTAATTAGCTTTGAATGGCTTTTCCTTCCAGCTCAAACAATCTGTCACTACCATGTGGTATAAAGGAGCCATGCATAAAAAAGTAAGCAGAGGCTAAATATCAATTTGATTTTGTGTATCAAAGGAATATTTTATTTTTCTCCCTAGTAATGAAACGTATCAATTTAAATAATAAAAGGTAAAAACACACACACATACACCACACACACAAAGACAAAAAAAGGAAGAAAAAAGAAAGAAAGCAAACCCAAACTCCGCAGTTCTCATACTCTTAAATGTACGCCTGAAACAGGTTATTTCTACGACCCACGTTCAGAAGGAAACCGGAAGATGTTTTCCCCCCTTTAAACTTGCATTTAGTGTTTGTTGCTGTCATCCTGAAATCAAGAAGGAGTGATGGGGGAGGGGTGGTCTGAAAAAAAACGGGGGGGTGAACTTTAAAGGGAGCTCTTTGAAGCTGTTAATCAAAGTGGTGGGAGTTTAAGACCCCATAAACTGGGGGTCCCACAGCAGGTCTGGATTTAGGAATCGAGAGGAGAGAGGGTAGAGAGCGGGTGTGCGTCTCGCCTGGATTTATTAAACACAATGCCTTCAAGATGCCCAGGACATGGCGCCTCGTCGGGCCTCCCTGGGCTCACCCTACACCGTAAGAGTTCAGACGGTCCCCGCCTGCAGGCGGCCGAGAACCCCTCAGGCCCTCAGGCCCCCAGGCCAGGTCTGCGCGTTCTGTGGGCAGAACAGAGCAGCAGCTGTGTCTTCTGACTGTGTCTCTCCTGTGCCTACGTCCGCGCTACTAGGGACGCTTCTGTGCCTCCTCCAACGAGCTGAGCTAGTTCACCAGGAAACCCCAGCACCAGGACCAGGCCAGGCACCCGGGAGGAGCCCGGGGGCTGTTAGGCAAATGAATGGCTGTGTGAATTTGCTACCGGAGAGCTGACTTTTGGTTTTTTGCAGAGCGCAGCCTGCTCCGCAGGGCCAGGCGACGGCACAACGATACACAACCAGAAACGATCATTAACAGCGATAGAGCGCTTAGTAGGTAAAAGGCACTGCTGCTCGCGCGAACTCTATTTTCACTTCCCTTATGAGAGAAGCAGTCAAGCGGGTGGTCCTATTTTATAGAGCAAAAAAGAGAGGGTGAGCAAGCTCATAATTTGCCCTCAAACCGAGCAGATGGGTTAGGATTCGAACCCAAAGCAACAGGCTCGCTATCCAACCTCAACACTCTCTTTGCTTCAGCGAGCATGTTCCCTGGAAGCAATTGCGGAAGGGAAGGCATTCACTCACTGCCATCCATCCATTCATTCCCATCCATTCATTCATTATCAGTCCTTTCTAGGGTCTAGCTGTAGGGTCAGAAGTCCAACTCTCCTGACTCTGCTTCCCAAATCGCCCTTACTCATCTAAGCCCCCAGCTCTCCTGAGCTGCCTTATGACTGGGCCTAAAGGGTAGGAGGTGGGGTGGAGGGGAGGAATGGTAAGTAAACGGGGGCTAGCACACCCTTTAACCAGGCCGGCGTCAACACTCTACCCTCCTACCCGCATGCCACTCCACAAAAGAGGAAAATCACGAAGGAAAAGAAATATCTCCTATGCCGGAGAAGGCAAAAAAAAAAAAAGAAAATTTTTTTTTAATGAAGTAAAACCACCACCAACAAAACAAACACATATACAACACCCTGTCTAAAGCGCTTGACAATTATTTTTAAAGAAGGGGGGTGGGCGGGGAGTGGAGAGAAAGAGTTCAAACGTCTCAGTCTCCAGTTCTAATTGGAAACGTTTCAACTGTTTATGTTACAAGAAGTGTCAGGGTCATTTGCTACCGGAGAGCTGACTTTTCATTGGCTGCTTAATTGAGTACCTCGGAGTCCACCCCACGTTTTCTCTGTATTCTTTTTAGCTTTAAAAAAAAAAAAAAAAAAAAAATCACTCTGGTAAAACAGAAAGCTCGGCATGGATTTGCAGAGTGACGGCTTACCCGACCCCTTCAGGGGTGCAGCCCACTGAATCTAGTAGCAGACTTGTGGGTCAGCCAGCTCCAAGAACCACTCTTTGACTTTTTAAAAGGTGTTTTAGACAAAGCATGAATATGTTTTCCCCAGAATGACAATGTCTGGCTGGTCACCAGTCTGTGGCCTCCTATTTGAGGAACTGATCACAGAGCCTTGGGTGGGGTTTTGAACCTCTCCTTGTCATCCCTTCCTCTAGAACCTCTGCTGGCTTTGATTTTTCAAGGCCTCTCTGGGACTGCCCAAAGAAGAGAGAAATTCCTTCCACTCATCCTCCTTTGGTTGCTAACATTAAGCTGCTCCTATTGTCTCCATTGCTAGAGCAATTCTGCCCCTTAACCTCTACCCACCAGTCACCTGGTGGGGCCCTCCGCCACCAGCAAGCACCTCCCCATAGAGTAAGAGGAAGGAAACTTTTTATTTATTTAACAAACTCTTACACAGTACTTAACCCTGTGCCAGACAAACACTTGACAAATATTAACACTGTTCTTCGTCATGTAATAGTGAAGTAGATAATATTAGTATTGCCCCCATTTTACAGATGGGGCCACTGACACAGTGACTTACCCAAAGTCAATTCAGTGGCAGCCCAGGATGCTTGTTCCTAACCAGTCCACTCTGTCTGCTCTCACAAGCTGGACTTTTCTTGGAACGCAGGTCAGAGTTACTTCTGGACATTTCAGGAGGTTCCAGAAGGAGCCACAGAACACTCATCCTGAAGCTACCACATTAAAGGGAAATTACCTGAGCAGGGGAGAATTAACCAATAAGCAAGGCTGTTGTTGTTGTTAAGTGTCCTTGAATTGTTTTCAACTCACAGTGACCCTGTCAACGGTTTCTGAGGTGCTACTGGTGAGTTTGAATGGACAACCTTGCAGTTCAAACACCAGGACTTTGTAAGCACTTACTACTACTCTGTGAACAGTTTCACTCTCCTGCCCTGCCCCAAACACCCCCTGGGCGCACACAAACAAACACTTCAAAGATTCTGCTTTGCTAGGTCTGACTCTTTTCCAGCCCCACAGCATCTACCTATAGAATCAAAGTCTCTTTTTAAACTTAAATCCTGACAGGGAAATGAGTACCTAGTAAGCAAGGTAAGCACTGGCTTATTTGTGCTTACTTACTAATCCGTAGTGAACAGCTTCCCCTGTTTTTCAGCACATCAAAGATTGAGGGGCTTCCCAAGGGCTCCTCCAATTCTCTGGCTGGGTTCCTGCTAGGTGACCTTTGAGGACCTATTTAATCTTATTAAGCCTCCATTTCCTCATCTGTAAAGTGGAGATAACAATCCTGTTCACCTCAGAGGGCTGGGGGGACTGAATCAATGGCGCTAGTGCATGTGACTGACTAGTACAGACCTGCACATTAAGTGATCAATAACAGTTAGCTAAGGTGGCTGTGAGATGATGTAGAACCACCCCGGATTCAGCTTCTTGCACATTTTCTGGGTGCCTGCAGAGAAGCTCTACGTCCTATCCCTAAATGGGAGTAGGCCATGGTGGTAGTGATGTGCCATCAGGGCAGGTCCAACCTATAGAGTCCCTGTGTAGGGTTTCCCAGGCTGTCTGTCTTTCTATCTGTCTTCCAGGGAGCAGTTAGTGAATCTGAACTGTTGACCTTGCAATCAGAAGCCCAATGTATAACCAACTGCGCCACCAAGAGCTAAACCTAAACCAGGCCCAGATGGGAACACTCAATTCTTCTCTAGTTCCCCCAAACATCCCTCTGGGGTCATCAGGCCTTCCTCTTTCTCCTTCCTAGGAATTCTCATTCTTTTGTCATTTCTGCTTCCCTTCCTTTGATTTTTTTCTTTGTTTACTACCTGACAAAAGTGTTTTTACTCCCTGAAAAAGGAAGCTAAGATTTTATTTTCCTAAACCCCCTACCTTTATTCCTACTCCCATTTCAGACCACTTGCACTGCAAAGGCCCACCAGCTTTTACTAGGGGGCCTGATGATATGTAAGACCCTGAAATTCTCAGAAACTCAGTTTTCATACCTATAAAATGGTGATAAGAGCACTTCATTGCATACTCAGTAAGAGTTTACGGAAAGCCTGCTCAATGCAATGCCCCCTTTTGTGATTGTTAATTGCTGTATAATCCACTCTGATTTACAGCGACCCCATTTATAACAAACAGAACAAAACACTGGCCCTGTCCTGCATCAGCCTCCTGGTCATTGGTATGTTTAGTTTCATCTTTGTTACTGTAGTGACACTTCATCTTACTGAAGATTTCCCTAACCTTTGCTGACCCTCCACTTTACCAAGCACAATGTTCTTCTTTATCCATTAGTCCCTTCTGATGACACACCCAAAGCAAGCAAAGTCAACGTCTCAGATAATATTCTGTGATTTATAGGATTGTCACTGGCAAATTTTGTGAAGTAAGAGCTCTGGTAGCATAGTGGTTACAAGTCGGGCTGCTAATCTCAAGGTCAGCAGTTCGAAGCTACCATCCCTCATGGGGGAGAAAGATGAGGCTTTCAGCTCCAGTAAAGATTTATAGCCTTGGAACGGACTCCACGACACATAAGCACCACCGCAGGTCATTCACCAGGCCTTTCTCCCTAGTCTGTCTGGAAGTTCTGATGAAATCTATCCACCTTGGGAAACCCTGTTGGTATTTGAAATACTGGTGGTATAGCTTCCAGCATCGCAGTAAAACACAACCCCCCACAATTCAATACACTGGCAAGTAGGTTGTAGAAGGCCCCTTGAAGTTACCAAAATCTAAGATAAGTCTTAGCTTTAAGGGTACATACAAGGCCAGACACCCAAGTCTAGTTGTGTATAGGTTTTAATTGCTAAATACAAGGAGCATATTGGGTAGAAAGGTGGGGAGGGATCAAATCAGGAACAGTGACTGTCAAAGTGGTTCTTGATATGGCTTGTAAAAGAAGGACTGGGGCGAGCTCCAGACAGGTGCCCAGCCAGAGTATTGCAGAGAACGTCAGGTGGCCCAACTGGCAGAAGCGGCTAGTGCCTCTCTCCAGAAAGTGATGAAAGCCAGGTAATGGCTGAGGATGAGCCCTTCATGTCATGGGGACTTTGCAAGGGGAGGAGACGGCACGGAGTGTATTTGTTCACCTGTCTTCAGCAGAATCATGAAACTAGAAGCATTCTCCCAACACCCTCTCCAAACTAAGATGAAATGCATCCTGCTGTTCCCAAGGTGCTCTTTGCTGACCTCTATTGACTAATGGCCCAGGGTTTCCATGCCTCATGCCATAACTGGGTAAATATTTATCGAAGTGATTGGGCGTCCTAATTAAGAGATTTATGCTGTTTCTTTCTTTCCTTTTTAAGGATTCAAAGCTGAGGCTTAGGAGATTAAAAAATATTTTGCTGGTATTAATGCATCTAACTTCATAAGGGTGGAGGCACAGGCTGCAAAAATTATCCAGGCCAGTGGAGGGGAGCATTCTTTATCAGCCTGGATGATTAAGGCAGGACTCGGGCCAAGTACACCTGGGTTTTGACAGTGGTTGGGTGCCTGAGTGAAGGGGGTGGGGGTGGGGAGGGAAGAAGCCACTTGCCTGGCAGCTTGGATTTCCACTTCCAACTCTGCTCTCAGCTTCTTCTCCTTTCAGGAAATGAATTTATAAACGTGCATTTGTCACACAACGTGCAACAACAGTGAGCAACCTGATTGTTTATCAAGTGCATTCACATATACTAGTGGTTTTCAACTGGGAGTGATTTTGCTCCCAAGGGGACATTGGACAATATCAGGAGACAATTTTGGTTGTTGTTGTTGTCAGTTCCAACTCAGGGGCCCGTGTAGGGTTTTCAAGGTGTGCTTGGTGGGTTTGAACCACCAACCTTTCAGTTAGCAGTCCAATGCTTATCCTACAGTGCTACACCAGGACTTTGTAGCTTGATAGAGGGCTACTATTGGCCTTTAGTGGGTGCTGATGTTGTGGTTGTTAGGTGTCATTGAGTCGGTACTGACTCATAGCGACCTTATGCACAGCAGAACGAAACACTGCCCGATCCTGGACCAACCTCACTACTGTTGCCACGCTTGAGTCCATCGATGCTGTCACTTTGAAATCCATCTCACTGGGGGTCTTCCTCTTTTTCTCTGACCCTCCACCTTACCAAACATGATTTCCTTCTCCAGTGACTGGTCCCTCCTGACAATATGTCCAAAGTATGAAAGACGAATTTTGGCCATCCTGACTGCCAAGGAGCACTCTGGCTGAACTGGTAAACATTTTATAATGTGCAGGACAGCTCCCCACAGCAAAGAATAACTGATCCCAGATTATCATGTGGCACACTGGACTGTAAACCACAAGGTCAGCAGTTTAAACCCACCAGTTGCTCCTCAGAAACCCTATACAGGGTCAGAACTGACTCAATGGTACATAACAATAATAGCCAGCATCAGTAATGATGAGATTGGTAAACCCTGACGTATGAATGTACTATCCTATCTGATCTTCACAAATAAGGTAGGTTTTCACATCCTTGTTTTACAAACGAGGAGACTAAGGTCCGAGCAGAAACATGTCACATGGGCAAGAAGGGAGGGAACTGGTGGTTCCACCCATACCCTCTGTCTCCAAATCCCTCTCTCTGTGTTCTGTTCTCAACTCCTGCTTAGCTAGAATGATGCATAGATACAAATGGTAGAAACATACATAGATAGAGAGCTGCCATTGAGTCTTCGCAACTCACGGTCACCTTAGGGTCAACAACACAGAACTTTTCCGGGTCCTACGATTCCTGAAGGTCACCAGCACATTAGAGTCTATCACTGTGGTTACTGTACTCAGGCATCTCTTTGAGGGCCTCTTTCTTTGAAACACCAGGTGCTGCAGAGGTGAGAGTTTTTCCAGCTTCACCGGCGTGCAGCTGGCAGTCATAGGAACAGCCCAATTATAAACACTGCTCGTCTGTCAGTACTGTGGTAGCTTGTGAGTTGCTGTGATTCTGGAAGCTATGCCACCGGTATTTTAAATACCAGCAGGGTCACCCACAGTGGACAGGTTTCAGATGAGCTTCCAGACAAAAACAGACTAGGAAGGAGAGACGAACTACTTCCAAATATTTAGTCACTGAAAACATTACGAATAGCAGAGAAACACTGTCAGATATAGTGCCGGAAAATGAGCCCCTCAGGTTGGAAGGCACTTACAATGCAATTGGGGAAAAGCTGCCTCCTCAAAGCAGAGTTGACCATGATGACGTGAATGGAGTAAAGCCCATAGGAGGAAAGCCTGCAGGACCTTCGTTTGCTGATGGGGCACAATTCAAACTGAAGAGAAACAGCTGTAAACATCCATTAAGAATCAGAATGGGGCCTGGAATGTATGAAGTACGAATCCAGGAAAATTGGAAAATATCAAATATGAAATGGAACGCATCAACATCGATATCTTAGGCATTAGTGAGCTGAAATGGACTGGTATTGGCCATTTTGAATCTGACAACCACATGGTCTGCTATGCCAGGAATGACAAATTGAAGAGGAATGGTATTACATTCATTGTCAAAAAGAACATATCCAGATCAGTCATGAGGTGCAATACTGTAAGTGATAGGATAATATACATGCGCCTACAGAGAAGACCAGTTAATACCACTATTATTCAAATTTACGCACCAACCACTAAAGCCAGTGAAGATGAAGTAGAAGAATTCTACCAACTTCTTCAATCTGAAGTTGATCAAACATACAATTGAACTATATTGACCATTAGTGGTGATTGGAAAACGAAGGTTGGGAACAAAGAGGAAGGATCAGTAGTTGGAAAATATGGCCTTGGTGATGGAAATGATGCTGGAGAATGCATAATAGAATTCTGAAAAATCAAAGATTTGTTCATTTCAAATACCTTCTTTAGACAGCATAAGAGATGATTATATACATGGACCTCACCAGATGGAATACACAGAAATCAAACTGACTATATCTATGGAAAGAGACGATGGAAAAGCTCCAAATCATCAGTGAAAACAAGGCTAGGGGCAGATTATGAAACAGACCATTAATTGCTCATATGCAAATTCAAACTTAAGTTGGAGAAAATGAAAACAAGTCCCCGAGAGCCAAAATATGACTTGAATATATCCCACCTAAATTTAAAGATCATCTGAAGAACAGGTTTAATACATTAAACACTAAAGACCAAAGACCAGAAGAGTTGTGGAATGACATCAAGAATATCATACACGAAGAAAGCAAAAAGTCATTAAGAAGACTAGAAAGTAGGAAAAGCTGAAAACGGATGTCAGAAGAGATACTGAAACTTGTTCTCCAGTGTAGGAATGCTAAAGCAAATGGAAGTAATGAGGAGGTACAAGAGCTGAACAGAAAATTTCAAAGGGCAGCTGGAGAAGACAAAGTCAAGTATTACAATGAAATGTGCAAAAATCTGCAGTCAGAAAACCAAAAGGGAAGAACACACTCAGCATTTCTCAAGCTGGGGGAACTGAAGAAAAAAATTCAAGCCTCGACTTTCGTTATTGAAGGATTCGCTGGACAAATTATTAAATGATGCAGAAAACATCAAAAGAAGATGGAAGGAATACACAGAGTCACTGTACCAAAAGAAAATGGTTGATATTCAACTGTTTCAAGAGGTAGCATATAATCAAGAACCAATGATAATGAAAGAAGAAGTCTAAGGTGCATTGAAGGAACTGGCAAAAAACAAGGTGCCAGGAATTGATGGAATAAATATTGAAATCTTTCAAGAAAGTGAGGAGGCACTGGAGGCACCCACTCATATCTGCCAAGAAATTTGGAAGACAACTATCTGACCGACTGGAATAGATCCGTATTAGTGCTCATTCCAAAGAGAGGTAACCCATAGGCATGTGGAAGTCATTGGACAATATCTTTAATATTCCATGCGAGTAAAGTTTTACTAAAGGTAATACAGAAACGGCTGCAAGCATGCACTGACAGAGAACTTTCAGAGGTTCAAGCTAGATTCAGAAGAGGACATGGAATGAGAGATTATCTTTGCTGATGTCTGATGGATCTTGGCTGAAAGCAGAGAATCCCAGAAAGATATTTACCTGAGCTTTATTGACTATGCAAAGGCTTTTGATTGTGTGGATCATGAGAAGCTATGGACAACATTGTGAAGTGTGAGTTTTCCAGAACACTTAATTGTGCTCATGAGGAATCTGTACATTCAAACAGAACATGGGAACACTGAATGGTTTCAAATTAAGAAAGGTGTG
>NW_006408610.1:9226447-9270121 GCF_000296735.1 Chrysochloris asiatica | reverse complement strand
GACAATGAATAAGGAAGACCATAGAAGAATTGATGCTTTTGAGTTATGGTGTTGGAGGAGAATACTGAAAGTGCCATGGACTGCCAAAAGAACCAACAGTTCTGTGTTAGAGGAAGTACAGCCAGAGTGCTCCTTGGAGGTCAGGAGGGCCAAACTTCATCTCCCTTACTTAGGACATAGTGTTAGGAGGGACCAGTCATTGGAGAAGGATGCCATGTTTGTTAAGGTGGAGGGTCAGAGAAAAAGAGGAAGACCCTCAGCAACATGGATTGGCAAAATGGCAGTATCAATGGGTTCAAGTGTGGCAACAATTGTGAGGTTGGTCCAGGACCGGGCAGTGGTTCGTTCTATTGTACATAGAGTCACTATGAGTCGGTACTGACTCGATGACACCTAACAACAACAACAAATTTACCCTCACGGGACCTCTGTATCACCAAATATGTCCTTCTCTAGCAGTTGAGCAAGCAAGTCAGTCAGTGTTTGGCTGTGATCCAGAAAGTTTTCATTGGCTAAGTTTTGAAAGCAGATTTCCTAGTCTGTCTTAGTCTGAAAAAGCCACTAAAACCTCTCCACTATGGGTGAACTTACTGTTATTTGAAATACTAATAGGATCATTTCCAGCAACACACAAACCATCACAGTATGACAAATGGACAGTTGGCCCTATTAGAAAGTGATTTAAAGTAACTGGCTCTGGGACTGTACTTTGTATAGAGTTCAAGTACTACAAATAATTCCTTATGCTGTTTTTAAGTGCCGTTGAGTCTCTTCCAACTCATAATGACCCCGTGTGGGAGTTCTGAGAGGCGACTGATGGGTTTGAACCACTGCCCTTGCAGTTAGCAGTCCTGTGCTTCATTCTGCAGTGCCAACCAGGACTCCATCAATTATATCCTCATTCAAATAAAAATCCATCTATAGAGTGTTGGCGTTAGTCAACATCTTATAAGCAAGGAAAAGGATTAGGCCCTCTACACTTTTGTATTACACTGGAAAATTGCCATAAAATGCCACTGACCCAGCCCTGAAGGACATCCGGGTGGACAGCTAAATAAAATTAGATTGTGTGTAGTTTCAAGGAGAACAGGATGGCCTAGTAATTGGGTGAAGCCAGAGTGGGGAGTCCAGGGGAGAGGATGACGAAGACTCTAAAGGGTGAAGGCTGTAGGTTGGCTCTGGGGTTCTGAGCACCTGGAGAGATAAAGGCAGCAAAGGGCTGGAGTGACTTTAGTGATAAGAGAGGAATAAATAGAACGCATAGGCCTCTAAAGGCTTTTGTTGTTGACGGAAAAATTTTAAACAATCATTTTGAAGGCTACAGGTCCAACGTATTATTTTACCACTAAAGGAGCTCTGGTAGCGTAGTGGTTACGAATCGGGCTGCGAACCTTAAGGTCAGCGGTTCGAAACTACCAGCCGCTCCGCGGGAGAAAGATGAGGCTTTCTACTCCCGTAAAGATTTACACCCTCAGAAACCCTGTACAGGGTCGCTATGGGTCGGAACCGACTCGATGGCACTTAACAACAACAACAACCTACCTCTAAGGAGCTCTAGTAGCGCAGTGGTTACAAGTCAGGCTGCTAAGTTCAAGGTCAGCAGTTTGAAACTACCAGCTGTTCTGCAGGTGAAAGATGAGTCTTCCCGCTTAAGTAAAGATTTACAGCCTCAGAAACCCTATAGAGAGTCACTATGAATTGGAGCCGACTCCACGGCACATAACCACCACCAACCTACCTCTAGACTCCCGGTGTAGCTGTAGGATCAGCACTGGACTGGTTCGCAGTTCAGACCCATGAGCTGCTCCTCGGAAACTCTATACAGGGTCAATATAAGTCAAAACCGACTCAACAGCACTGAACAGCAACAATACCTACTTCTGGGAGTCCTGGTATGGCACCGTAGGACAAGCACTGAACTGCAAGGTCGGTTTGAACTGCAAGGTCAGCTGTTCAAATTCACCAGCTACTCCTGGGAAACTCTATACAGGGTTGCTATGAATTAGAACCGACTCGACGACACTTACTAACAATAGCAATAAACTGCCTCTGGAGTCCTGGTGTGGAGCTGTAGGAAAAGCACTGAACTGCTAACCACAAAGTTGGTGGTCCAAACACACCAGCTATTCCTTGGAAATCTATATAGGGTCTCTATGAGTCAGAATCAACTTGAACAACAACCCACCTCTATGAGCAGTTCTATGGTGCACATATGGGATCGCTATGAATCGTTGCAGGACCCACAACAACGTAAAACCACATGCGTTGTGGTTACGAATCGGGCTGCTAACCTCAAGGTCAGCAGTTCGAAACTACCAGCGGTTCCGCGGGGAAAAGATGAGGCTTTCTGCTCCTGTAAAGATTTGCAGCCTCGGAAACCCCGTGTAGGGTCACTATGAGTCGGAACCGACTCCACAGTACTTAACAACAACAATAGGGTACAAAATAAAGTGAAGTCCAAGCAAACAAGCACCATGTCTAAACAAACTTCCTTTTATCTTGTGGTTTTAGTTTAAAGCACTGTCCAATCTAGGAAGTCACAAACAAAGCAAAACAGAGCAGGGAGACTATCCCCATTTGACAGATGTAGAAACTGAGAACCGGAGAGAATTAAGTGACTTGTCTCCCTTCAAACCTTCACACAGTTGACAATGCCAAGTTCTGACAAGAAGTAGGTGCAATTAACAAGGTAGAATTTATACTTGCCACACACTAGTGAGGTTTTCCAATCAGACTCCAAGGTAGTCCTTTGAGACTTCTTTGAGGAACTTCAGCAGTTGACAGACGTTCATCTGTTTTATCGGCTAGCTTTTACAAGATAGTTTTTGAGTAGAGGAAAATGGGCGGTTCTAGGGCTAAGTTAAAAAAAAAAAGTTTTAAAGTCACTGAACTATCTAAAATCGGTCCAGATTTTCTCAGTGTGACTACAGGATTTTTTCATGCTTAAGAGCTGTGACCTGTCGCTATGGGTCGGACCCGACTCAATGGCACTTAACAACAACAACAAGAGCTGTGAAAGTTCTTCACAGAAGTGTTCTAATGATGTCTCAGAAAGTCTTGCGTTTGCCTTATGTTTGGTGCAAACTGTGCAATGCCCTCAACTACTAGTTGAAAGGTCAGGGGTTCGAGTCCACCCAAAGGCACCTTAGGAGAAAGGCTATGGAAAAGATCAACCACTAAAAATCCTTTAGAGCACAATTTTACTTTGACACACATGAGCTTGTCGTGAGTTGGAATCAACTCAATGACAACAGTTTTTGTGGGGTTTTTTTAGGGAAGGGCACCCTCTATATTCAGAACTCCAGTGCTGTTACTGGTAGACAACGTGGGTTGGAATCCTGGCTTTCTTGCTTTTTTGTTAAGATGGGGATAATAATAGTGCCTTCCTCAAAACGTTGTAGTGAGAATTAAGTGGGCATAAAGTTAAACTTTGAGGACTGTTAGTGATTCTGAAAGAATGAAGACAAATCAGTGGCATTGTCTCCATCTACATCCAAACTCAGCCTCTTCATCTACATCCAAACTCGGATGGTTTCAACTTGTTGTGTCGTGTGAGTCGGTTCCGATTCATAGCAACCCTATCTATGTATAACAGAATGAAATAGTTCCCAGTCCTGTGGCATCCCCACAATCATTAGGATGCTTGATACTCAGTGTTGGACCACTGTGTCCCTCTTGTGGGAGATCTTCCTCTTTTTCACTGACTTTACCCAGCATGAAGTCCTTCTCCAGGAGAGCTAGAGTTTTCCTGTTCCTCCTGGAAAATAAATATGTCTCCCATTAACAAATGCGTGGGAAGAAGGGAAACTGGCAACTCAGAAGCCCAAATACTGGAAGTCATTGTTAATCAGAGGGCCATGGGAGTCCCCCAGAAGGAGGCTGCTGGAGTGGAAGAGCATACAGTTGGACACAAATGTGGGGGTGGGGAGATTGTTCATCCAGAGTCAGCAAAGTCCAAACCCCAAGGCGGTTCCCACCCACCTGCCCACAGCCCTTCTCTTTGTGGAGGTCAAGCCCAGAGAGATGCTGGGAGCCAGATTCAGGCTGTCCCACACAATTGGCATGCAAGAATGAGTGTACCCTCTTCTACCTGGTATCTGAAGCTTCCTACAGACAGGGAAAACCAAGCCTACAGTGGTTTCTAGGGGGTCTGGGCTTGGCAAGACAGGGTTTGGGGGAGGGAGACCTGTAGAATCTAAGGCTAGAGAGGCATTTGTCATCAGCATGTGAGGGGAACCATGAACATGGACTCCTTCCCAGATGAGGAATCAATATGCTTTTGGAAAAGGCCACTCCAAAAAAGCTGAGGGAGATCATCAGAAGAGCCTAGAACTTGAACCCAGATGCTTGATGACTTTGAGGGCCAGGCTAAATGACCTAGCCTTGATTTGGGGGAGACACTACTGATTATTAGGTGTCAATCATATGCTAATTAATTAATATTAATATTAATCTACACAATTGTTTCAATAAACTACTTGTATAACAACTGGGCAGTGGTTGCTGAAAAAATATTCCATGGTGATGCAACAGTTAAGCACTTGGCTTAACCAAAAGGTGGATGGTTTGAACATACCTCAGGACTCCAAGGAGAAAGACTTAGAAACCTGCATCCGAAAACATGCCAGCCTAGAAAGCCCTGTGGGGCAGGTCTACTCTGTCACGTGAGACTGTTATGAATGGAAAGCTAAAGGTGACACCTGACAACACCAGTGGCTGCTGTGTTGTGTTGCTACTCTCAGGGAGGCTGAGCTGAGTCTCCCTCCTGGAACTGTCTCAGCAGAGAAGAATCACATCCCCGTTCCTAGGGAGGGTCCTTACCCCAAAAGTCATGACTGCTGCACTTGGCTGCTAACCGAAAGATTGTAGGTTTGAGTCCATCCAGAGGTACTTAGGAAGAGAAGCCTGGCCATCTACTTTTGAAAAAATGGTTACTAACAACCCTACAGAGCACAGTCCTAACTCTGGCACACATGGGGTCACTGTGAGTTTGAATTGCCTTAAGGGCACCTAGTTTGATTTGTTGTTGTTGTTGGCTAAAGATTTACGGCCTTAGAAACCCTATGGAGCAATTCTACTTGTGTTATAGGGCTGCGATGAATTGAAATACACTGGCGGTTAGTGAGCTTGCTTTTGGATTGCCTTTGGGACAATTTTGACAGGTCATCTGGGCTCCAAAGATCCCCATGGGATTGGTTGAAGCTTTTGTTTCAACTGTCTGTGTCCAGGTGTTAATCCTGAGAGCACTCCTTGAAGAGTTTCCCACATGTGGATACTCTCTGCCTAAGAGTTGCCCCATTTAGCAGGAAAAAAAATATAGGACACCCACTTAAATGTGCATTTCAGATAAATCACAAATTATTTTGACCCTGTGAGTTAGGTATTGGGCTGCTAATCACAAAGCAGTAGGTTCAAACTCACCAACTGTTCTCAAGAAGACAGATGAGGCAGTCTGCTCCTGTGAAGATTTTTAGTCTCAGAAAACTAAAAAGCAAGGCGCTGCGGGGTAATGCGCTGGACTGTAAAGTCAGTTTGAACCTCAAGGTAGGTGGTTCAAGTGTACCAGCTGCTCTTCAGAAACTCTATATAGCGTCGCTATGGGTCAGAACCAACTCGACTGCACTCAGTGACAACAACACTGCTGACTTGCGGTCATAGTCTACTGCCAGCCTCCTAACATAGTGGTTATGAGCCGGGCTGCTAACCACAAGGTCAGTGGTTCGAAACTACCAGCTGTTCCGTAGGAGACAGATAAGACTTCCTGCTCCCACAAAGATTTATAGCCTCAGAAACCCTACGCAGGATCGCTATGAGTCAGAACCTATTTCATGGCACACCACCATAACCAACACCACCCCCTAAAAAAAGAAAAAAAAATCATTGCTTAACTGAAATTCACATTTAACTGAGTATGTTTATGTTTAATTTGGAAACTCTATTTCCTCTCAGAGTCTGTTCCTTAGGGAACCCCACCTAACACAAGCCTCCATTTTATAAACAGCTAGAGTCATGTAAGAGTTCTGGTATGGCACTATGGGTTGATGCGCTGGACTGCAAGGTTAGTTTGAACCGCATGTTTGGGTCACTATGGGTCAGAACTGACTCCACAGCACTTAACAGTAACAGGGTTATATAAGTGACCTTAGTTATTAAGGAGAAGGAGTAAAATAACAAAAACCATGTATTTGGTTGCTGGATCAGCTGGATTGAGATGGAGGTGCAGAAACTCCCCTTTAACTGGGGGTCCTGGTGTGGCGCTGTGGGTTAATGTGCCATACTGCAAAGCCGTTTGAACTGTAAGGTCGGCCAAACTCACCAGCTACTCCATAGGGTCGCTATGGGTCGGAATCGACTCCACGGCGGCACTTAACAACAACCACCACCACCTTTAACTGGGTACGCAGCTCTGGAGGAGAGGGTTCCACCCCGGGTTTTCCAGCCAACCTTCCCAGGGCAGGGCTGAACAACCCGGGTAAGAACATTTTAATCAGCCACCTTGTCTGGCCTCTCGTGGCCTTTGCTTTCATTGTCAGAGCCTGTGTCAATAGCTGGAAATCCAGGCAGCAGCAGCACAAGTAGACAGTTTGCTCCTTCCCAAGCAGAAATTTCACAAAGGGCAGGGCTCTCCTCTTTACAAGGAAAACAAACAGGTCTCCAGGCTCCCAGGGGCTGGGGGCAGGGTGGAGTGGAGCCTGGGGGTGGGGGTGTGGGCAGCCAGCTGGCTCAGCCTGGGTCTGGTACTCACCCTCACTAGCTTCCCACTTCCATCTGCTTTTCCTGTGCAAATCCGGACTGTGGGGGAACCTCGGCGGGCTTCCCCCTCTCCTCTGGAGGGTGCAGCTGACTCAGACCTTGGTATTTCTTGCTTAGCTGGACCATCAAGCTTCCACTCCATCCCTTCTAGTAGCCAGCAAATATAGGTCTGTCACTCATGAGCTCCCTGTGGCCATCTGCCGTGTACTTTTATACCTAGGGCCCCTTGCCCACTCTGCTCCCTTTACCTAGAATGCCCTTTCTTCTCTTTTTGAGTGAGTGTAATCCCACCCATCTTCAAGGTCCTTTTTTTCTGTTTAGCCTTGGTTGCTACTCGCCGTTTCCCCTTGGTCAGAAGGAGTCACTCCCCATATGGACACATCTTGGCTTGTATCTGATGCTCCATCATTAGCTGGACACATGAGGGTCTCTCCCACTCAAATGTGAGCATCCATGTGACCTGTGTGCTTGCAAACTTCTAGGCTATAGGGTCGTTTTCATACCCTCACTTCCTTCCAGCTCTCTTAGATGGAGAACACTGTTCCCGTTCCCGTTGAAAAGATGATACAGTGGAGGCTGGCGACGTGACCTTGTCTGCTCTGATAACTGGTAAGCAGTTCAACTACCCAAATTTTTGGATCCAAACGCCAGTGCTGTTAACAGCAAAAGCAAGGATGTAGACTTTATGGGATCAGAGCAACCTAGCTCATATGGTTACTGTTGTTGTTGTTAAGTGCCATCTAGTCGATTCCATTTCTGAGGAGCAGCTGGTAGGTCTGAACTGCCAACCTTGTTGCTGACAAGTTGACTGTAGCACATAATAATCCCATGGGTGTCAGAGTACAACTGTGCTCCATGGGGGTTTGGGAAGTAGATCACAAGCCCTTTCTTCTGAGATGCCTCTGATTAGACTTGAACCTACAACCTGTTGTTTAAGAACTGTTTTAACCTTCAACCTTTAGGTTAGCTGTTAGGGCATTAATTATCTGAACCACCCAGGGGCTTCAGCAGATTCTAGTGTTGTTGTTGTTGTTGCTAAGTGCAACCTTGTGGTTCAAACCGACCTTGTGGTCTAGTGCTTATCCTACAGTGACGCCCCAGCCTATTCAATGTTGAATTAGATGTAGCTGAAGCAACCCGTCAGGCAGTGTGGGTAGTTTGGAGATGTTCAATAGCTTTCAGTAATGCTGAGAGGAACCCCTCACCCTGGTCTCTCTCTTCATATCTTTCAGGGCATAGGGATGCTTGGACAGATGTTCAGTTTCCAGTCCGGCCTGCTTCCTTTTTAACTGGAATGCTGGGGCTGGGTGATGAGGAAGGTTGGTTTGGGGGAGGATTATAAGAAGCAACCATCACTGTGCCATTGAAGGTAACGCCAAGAGGAACTGGGACTGGGGCCCTCACACTCCGGGGAAGGGAGAGTATAGGGGTGCTTTCCATCTCTGGGTGGCCCCTGTGTCACTCACCTTGCTGGGAAAGAGACAAATCTGGAATCTCCCATTGCCCACGGGTCACCCACAGGACTGTCCTGAGGAAGAAGCCTTCAGAGGGCTTCCATCCAAACCTTTCAAATGAGCATCAGCTTCCTCGGGAATCAACATGGCTCCACCTTCCAGGCAGGACTCAACTCCCAGCTTTTCTCAGCACCTCTGTCCAAACAGACCCCCTGTGTCCACATGTGTCCACAGCCCATAGTCTACTCTTTACAGAGCAGTGGGGGTGGTCACATCACACCTCTGCTCAAAACCCTGCCTTGGTTTCCCCCTTTGTCTCTGACAAGAGCCCAGATCCTCACAGCAGCCTCCAGACCCTCCACGATATGCCCCTATGGGCTCTCTACCCTGCTCTCCCCTGTCCACTCCACTCAGCCCCCTCCAGCTTTCTCTGGGTCAGACATACTCTCACCTCTGGGCCTTCACTCAGACTGCCCCCTCTCTCTGGAAAGTCTTTTTCCAGAAATCCACTTGAGGAACTTTCTCACCTCCCTCAAAGCTTTGCCAAGAGCCTCACCTTTGTCACCAGGTCTACCCTGAGTACCTTGTATAATACTGAAAGCTGCCCCCCCACCCCCGACTCTGCTCTGCTGCACACCTGGCCCTCCTCTCCGCTCTGCTCATTCTTTGATAGTACATTTGCCTTCTAACAAACCCTACACCAGTTGCTGTTAAATCAGTCTAACTCACAGTGAACCCATGGATGTCAGAGTATGGAGGGTCTCCATAGAGTTGTCAGTGGCTGATTTTTAAGAAATAGATCACCAGACCTTTCTTCCAAGGTCCCTGTGAGTGGACTCCAACTCACCCAGGGCAGAGAGCCCATAGGGGCGTATCGTGGAGGGTCTGGAGGCTGCTGTGAGGATCTGGGCTCTTGTCATCAGCTGAGTGCATTAGCAGTCAACACCACACAAAGCCTCTGAGACCTCACCTCTGAGACTTGCCTGTTGTCCACCTCTGGCCCTGGAATATCAGCTGTCATCTTGTTCACTGCAGTAGCCCAAGTGCCTATAACAGTGCCTTAGCATGTGCTATGCTCCAAATATCTGCCACTGAGCTGAATCTATAAAACAGGCATGGTAACAGTCCCCACAATATTGAGCTGTGTGGAGGTTAAAGCTATCCATTCAGAACACTTGGTCCCAGGCCTGACATGGTCAATGCTCACTGAATGTTCTTGGAATGAAGAGAAACACCCCATTGCTGTCAAGCTGAATCCAGCAGGTGACGATACTGTGTGGTACAGAGAACACTATTCCCTCGGGTTTTCTTGGTTAGGATCTTTACAGAAGCAGATCACCAATGAATTATGTGATAGTTTACATGGGAGAACATTAGTTTTACATTCATCCTATCGTATATCGTTTCATTGCCATGGTTGCAATCCCCTCCATGAATCATCAACCAACCAAAGGGTATACCCTGCAAGCCTGCCCCCTGGTCGTCAGCACACAGCCCCTCTCCCTCTCCGGGTCTGAAGTCCCCAGCTGCTCCATCTCTCCATATCATCGTCTCTGCCTCCATCTCTGGCATCACTGCTTCTCTGGGTAGGGTCTCGCTCTCCACTCTTCTCCTTTGATGGTCCCAGGGACCTCCACTCCTAGACTACAAATCAATCACTCTCCTCCTTTTGCTACAAAGTATCTACTTTTACATTTCCAACCCTCACAATCAGTCTTGATAACAATTATTCACTATTGTATCACAAGAAACCTATCCGCATTTCCTCTCATCAGCCCCGCCTAGACAGGTTGGATACTACTCACTGGAGATTCTACCTTCCTCCACACCCTCTGGATCTAGGTTCCCTCTTGAAAGTTTGTAAGCCAGTCACTTCTTGCCTTTGTGGCCTCCCCACTTTGGGTAGCCAGTGTGCAAGTTGCCCATCCCTGTCTACCCTGTGTATGGAGGGGGTGGGAATGATCCTTGCTGTAAAGATTTGTTCCCTTTTTTGAGCTACTGCATCCATAGGTGTAGGTCAAGTTCATCAAATTGTATCAGATTACTCTTTTTTCCTCTTCTTTCTTCTTCTAGTTGAGCTCTGATCATCTAGTCATTGAAGCCATGTCAAGTGGGTATTATCTGCAAGTGTGGGTGTTCTTGTTCATATGCCCTCTCTTTTTATCAGCTGGATGCTTCACTCTCCACTCTAGACCTCTGTGGCTATGTCACTGACTCTGGGCCCAGGAGTCCCCAGGTCTTGTAACACTGCTGGCCAACCAGGTCTCCCCCCGGGTTCACAGGAGTCTATTGAACATTGTAGGTAGGGCTTAGCTCACAGCTTCATTGACCAAGCCTGTTTGCATTGCTGCTAGGTAGGTTCACACTGCCAACCTTTAAGTTAGTAGAGGTGGTGGTGGTTGTGTGCCATGGAGTCGGTGCTGACTCATAATGAGGTTGTAAATATTTACTGGAGAAAAAAGCCCCATGTTTCTCCCCCGGAGCAGCTGGTAGATTTGAAATGCTCACCTTGCAGTTTGCAGCCCAGCTGTTAACCCACTCTGTTTTCAGGTCTTCCTTTAGTTTAGTGTTATTGTTGTTAAGTATCGTTTACTGGATTCGGACTCATAGCAACCCTGTATAGGGTTTCCAAGGAGAGACTGATGAGTTTGAACCACCGACCTTGTAGTTAAAATCAACCTTGAGGTCCTGTGCTTATCCCACAGACCTTAGAAAAGTATGTCAAAGGAGCATCCCCAGTGAACGTGTGGAGGGGTGTGCCTCCTTCTTCCTTCCGGTTGTAAGAAGTGTATCTGATGGCTAAAAGTTGGCAGCCAAGCGCTTCACCACTGTTCCACCAGGCTTGTAGCTTCAACTGTGATCTGTGGTGTAAACTGCTAATGCACTCAGCTGATGACCACAAGGTTGGTGGTTTGAGGTGCTCTGACAGTGGGGCCTCTGCGGGCACACACCTGGCCTTCCTTCCCAGCACAGCTGCTTCCTCAGCCGCTGTCTTCCTCAGAGGGTGTCTTGGTCCAGTAGGATGTGGGGTCCTGGAACAGGTTGCTGATACAGCTCCGGTATTTGCTTCCTAGGGGAACATCAAGATTCCTTGTGTCCCATGCCCAGTCTGTGTGCCTCTTATGACACCTCTAGCAACTACACATTTGGAATCCCAAGGCAGGAGTCAGTACGTAAAACACTAGCTTGTGAAATGTTTAAAGACAGAAAGCCTTACCCAGGCATTTCTTATCTTCATCTGCTGTGTTTTCAATAAATCACTTTTGTTGCAAAGAACAAAATTATATGAAATTTAAGGAGTCTGGAAAACTCTGAGACACGTGAGACCCTATTTGCATTTTTCATCTCAAGAGTATTTATTGAGGGTCTATTAATGGGGACAGAAGTCTTTGTCTTCTAAGAGCTCTTTGGTTTGGGGCTGGGAGTGGGTGGGGGTATCAAGTTGAAGAGTATCATGAGGCACAATCATGAAGAAACACACGATCATGAAGAAACACACACCGTGATAGGTGCAGTTTGTGGGGTGGGGCGAGGACGGACTAACCAAGAATCAAAGCAAACCCATTGTTGTCAAGTGTACGCCAACTCCTAGGGACCCTACGGGGAAGAATGGAACTTGCCCCACAGGGTTTCCACCGCTGCAAACTTTACAGAAGTAGACAACCACATCTATCTCCCATGGAGTACCTGATGGCTAAAGGTTGGCAGCCAAGCCCTTAACCACTGTTCCACCAGGCCTCCTAGCTTCAACTTACTCCTCTGCAAAATGGGACCAATGCATACTGAGCGGTAGTACTCAGCACTGTGGACTAAACATTGGGCTGCTAACTTCAAGGTCAGAGGTTCAAAGCCACTAGCTGCTCTAAGGGAGGAAGAGAAGGCTGTGTGCTTCCATAAAGATTTCTGTCTCTGAAACTGTAAGGAGCAGTTCTCTTCTCTGACTTGTAGGCTCACGATGGGTTGGAACCGACTCAATGGCAACGGGTCTGTTTTCTTTTTCTGGTTTCTAATGTAGTCAGTGCTCTTTAAAGAGGAGGTAGGAGAGGAGATGGGCTCTACCTCTTCGGGGCTCAGGATGTATGTACCAGGAAGAGAAACAATGTGGCATAAAGCACAGATGCAGGTGGTGTGGCTCAGCTGAGAAACACAGGTGTGGAAGAGAGATGGCAATAGGGGACACAGCGGGCCGAGAAGCTGGAAGCCTGGTATACCATGTCAGGGAAGTCATCGGGGAGGGACATGGTTGAACTGGAGTTTTAGAGCAAGTGTCCAGGAGTTCCAGGGAGGAAGGATTTCAGGGCGAGCACAGGAAGGGGAAATAGGACAGAAGGTGACGCAGCAATCCTGGCAAAGATGATTTTGGGGGACACTTGAAGAAGTAGAAAGAGTTGTATTGTGGGATCTGCAAGCCACTGGACCTCTGAGAGTCTCAATTCTCTCCTCTGTAGGGATGCCTGTCTCCTAGGGAGATCCTGAAGATTGAGTCAGATGATAGGAATCAGAGAGGTTCTGGGAAGGGGAAGGGCCGAGAAAAATGAGACACTGACTGTACTTAGGCCTCCGATTGGGGGTGGGGGTAGAAGATGAAACCCAAATGGTTTGCAACAAAGCCTCTTGGGCCAACAACAGTGCTGGGTGTGAATACTGGCTTTGCTACTTACTAGTGTGCAATGTCAGTCCAGACGCTTTATTTCTCTGGGCCTTGTTTTCAGCAGACCTTTTGAAAGTGTTGAAGAGCAAAGATGTCAGCTTGAGGACTAAGGTGCACCTGGCCCAAGCCATGATATTTTCAATAACCTCATATGCATGTGAAAGCTGGACAGTAAATAAGGAAGACCATAGAAGAATTGATGCTTTTGAGTTATGGTGTTGGAGGAGAATACTGAAAGTGTCATGGGCTGCCAGAAGAACCAATAGATCTGTTTTGGAAGAAGTGCAACCAGAGTGCTCCTTGTAGACCAAGATGGCCAAACTTCATCTCTCATACTTCGGACATATTGTCAGGAGGGAGCAGTCACTGGAAAAGGATATCATGTTTGGTAAGATGGAGGGTCAGAGAAAAAGAGGAAGACCCCCAACGAGATGGATTGGCCAAGTGGAAGCATGGATGGACTCAAGCGTGGCAACAGTAGTGAGGTTGGCCCAGGATCAGGCAGTGTTTCGTTCTGCTGTGCATAAGGGCGCTATGGGTCGGTACCGACTCGATGGCACCTAACAACAACAACAACAACAACAAGATGAGGATAATAAGCCTACCGCAGCATTCTGTGGTGGAGTGGCATGAGATGGTCACTGCGTACTCAGAAAAGGACTCACAGGTGGGAGCTGCGTTGTTGTCACTGTTATTGCTCTCATCCTTAGGGCAGTAGAGGAGTCTTGGGAGTGTAGCGGGTTATGCTTTGGGCTGCTTACCACAAGGCCAGCAGTTTGAATCCTCCAGCCACTCTGGTGGAGAAAGATTAAGCTTTTCTGCTCCTGTAAAGATTTACAGTCTCAGAAACAAGGTTATTATATGTCAGTACTGACTCAGTTGGCACACAGCCACCACCCACCACTGCTATCTATATGACGGAGGGGCAGTGGTGGTTTGGTGGTAGAATTCTTGCCTTCCATTTGAGAAACTTGAGTTCCATTCCTAGCCTAGGCACTACCTATGTATCAGTGGAGGTCTAAGTGTCACTAGGACTGTGGGTTAATGTGCTAGGAGTGCAAGGTCACTGTGAACCACAAGGTCGTCAGTTCAAGCTTACCAGCTGCTCTTTGGATACCCTATGCAGGGTTGCTGTGAGTTGGAACTCACTCGACAGTACTTAACAACAGCAGTATATTCTGAACATATCCGGAATAGAATATGTTCAGTAGAACTTCCAGATGAAGACAACTAGACAGAAACACCTAGTGATCTGCTTCTGAAAAATCAACCATCGAGAGCCCTAGGGTTCACAACAGCCCACTTCCACTGCATATGAGGTCACCTGCATGATCAGCGCTAGATGACTCAATAAGGAAGGTAAGCAAAGGCTTACTTGCTAATCTACAGTGAGCCATTTCAATTTTTTTTTTTTTTTTTCACCACATCAAAAATTCTGCTTCCCACAGAATTAAAGCCTCTCTTCAGTTTTACAGTCCCTGACAGGGACAGAATACCAAGGTAAGCAGACTCACTGTGCTTCCTTAGTAATCTGTAGTGAACAGTTCCATCTGCTTGGGGTTTTTTTTAGCACATGAAAGGCATGGTGAAACTCATGTGAAATTGTTCACTGTAGATTACTAAGTAAGCACAAGGAAGCTTGTGCTTAGTTCCTGGCTCATCTTGAGTTTGGGCTTTTCTTCCTAGTCCATCTTAGTCAGGGTGCTCCTTGGAAACTTGTTCAGCATCATGATGTTGTTGTTAAGTGCCATCAAGTTGGTTCCAACTCTATGACCCTGTATAGGGTTTCCAAGGAGCAGCGGGTGGGTTTGAACCACCTACCTTGTGGTTCACAGTCCAGTGCTGATCCTACACTAGCCTCCATTGGCAGATAGGTGATATCTACACTTGAGATATACCATCCAGAAGTTGAGCCCGGGCCTCTCATACGGAAGGTAAGAACTCTCCACCGAACCACCACTGTCTGGTCTTAGTCTAACCTTCTCTAAACTGGGAATGGAGAGATGTCACACAGGCGCAGGCTGAGTCCAAGAGCACTCAAATTGGGATCTCTGCCTTCTCCCCTCCTGGCTGTGCTGCTGAGCTGGGCTCTGTGAGTCCGGAAGCAACGGTGCAAGCACCACAGCTCCAGTAGTCTAGGAGCTTGCATAGAGAGGGACCCAGAAGCACTCTGAGGGGCATCATCATCTGTGGTCACAGAGCACCTGCTCTTCTCTCACCAGATGAAGAGCTGGAGACTGCTCCTGGTGGATCGCACTGATTAATTCTTGTTACTTAACATCAGGAACGCTGGGCTCAGGATGTAACCTTGCGAAGCTCTGAGGGGAACATGAAGATGAAGCAGAGACCTGGGGTCACAATCTGTGTGTGTGACTTGCTAGCTAAAGCCGTTTTATCCTCAGCCACCTTCTCTGGTTCCCCTCACTGGCTCCAGTCCCAATGACCTCCCATCTTATCCTTGGGCTAGGCAAGTTCTGCCTGCCTGCCTCCCTGCCACTTGTGATTATCCATCTTCAGTGACAGTCTTGCCACAGTGAGAGTATGGATTTGAACCATGGAAATTGGCCTCCCTCTCAAAGCCACTTTCTGTCAGTTTGCCCTACTGTGGTGGCTTGCATGTTGCTGTGATGCTGGAAGCTATGCCACCAGTATTTTAAATACCAGCAGGGTCACCCATAGTGGACAGGTTTCAGTGGAGCTTTCAGACTAAGACAGATTAGGAAGAAAGAGCTGGCTACTGAGTTCTGAAAATGAGCCAATGAAAACTCTATGGATCACAGCAAAATCTGGTCCAGTATCATGTTGAAAGATGAGTCCTTTATATTGGAAAGGTACTCCAAATACATACTGACCACAACAATGGTCTCGAGCTAACCAATGATTGTGAACATGGCCCAACACTATTCTGTTGTATACCGGAGTCTCATGACCTAGAGCTAAACTGAAGGCAACCACCCACCCTCTGCAAGGCTCGGCTGCCTTTCAGAGACCTTTCTTCTCTGGTACCATGTCTCCCTCCTCCTTTAGGGCCTTAGCATTACTTTCCTTACACTTACAAACCTGTTTCCAGACTCAGAGTTGCAGTTGGTCATTTACACCTGAGTAAGAATTTGCGGTGAGACTTTTGGAAAGATGGTGTACTAGGCAGACCCTCTGTTGGTGAACACAAGCACTGAGATTCTGAGGCCCTGTGTCATGGACGAAAATCCAACACGAAGGCCCTCCTCAGATTGCGGGCCAGGGACCCTGAGGGCCAAAGGAAGTGACCTCCTGACGTCCCGGGTTCATTGGTTTTTGCGAACTCACTGTTGGGCTAGCTCTGTATAATTTTCTTTGGTCTTATTATTCATTCTATGCTTCTAACTCCAGTAATTGTAGCTTCTGAGAAAATGGTTTCTTATGTTCCTCTCTTAATGACTCCACTGTGTTGGCAGTGCGTAAGGTCCTGGGAACACATCTCTCTGAGGAACAAGCTCTGGCAACCTGGCAAGCATGTCAAAACTGTTCTTTATCAAGTTATTCAGTTATGTTTGATATTAACTTAATACATGAGCTCTTGATATCCATGTACAATATTAAAACCAAAACCCCTTCTAAAGCCGAGGCAGTAAAAGTTCCAAAAGCAGGTTTGCTGGGATTACACAGGGAGGCTCGAGAGAGAAACTGCACAGGGTATTCACTCAAGGTAGATTGGTAAAATTCCGGGAGTATTGTTTAAAGAATAATAGTGGCACCCCCCTCAAACTGTCCCCAGGTGTAAACCCATTAACCTAGATGTTCTCCTTCCTCCTGAAAGGTTAAGCCAGGTAGCTGAAACAGCTTGACTCCCTTCAGACCTTTTAAATCCTTTTCACCTTTACCTATTAGGGATTAAGTGCTATAGGTATGTTAATTAGCCTTGAGAAACCTAAGGTGATTTAAGCCTAAAAAGTAATTTATAACAGTTTGCTTGAATTTTTGGAAAATTAAGAATGTTAGATTATTAAGACAATTTGCAATATATATTTTAGAATTTGTTCCTGTAAATCATTGTGTCCTGTTTTGAATGATTAATCACATTTCGTTTCTGTACCCTGTCTTATCTGAATAATCACCTTCTTCCTTTGTGCAAAATTCCTCCCTGACAAAATGAAAGACGAATGCAGATTGAATGCTGCATGCATTTACTGCCTGCAGTGCCATGCTGCCTGCAATGCAGGGTCTGCCTGCCAGTTTTGCATCCACTCTGGTCTCTGAGTGTCTCCTTTTTTCTCTCATTGCATCTTTGTGTATATTCTTTCTCTATTTCTTTCACCGCCAGATCTCCCTACTTCGTGAACCAAACTTCCCTGTCAAGGCAGGTCCCCGACAACCCTCTATGCCAACAATATGAGAAACAAAATAAAACAGATACAGATGAAAATTATATTACCCTGAACTTCAGAAGAAAGGCTAGAGAGGTGGATAGAGTGGTATCTGGGAGGATGAGAAAGGGAGACTGACTGGTAAATGGTTGGCCAGACATGGTTCAAGCATCCTGTGAGCAGCTTTGGCAGAGGACGGAGGTCTGGCAGAGCAAATTCACTTGAGTGATGGAAAAGGTGTGATTTCTTCCTTTTTCCCCAGAAGTGTGGTCAGCTCCCACACTTATCCATCCCCAGCCTAGACCTTGCTCTTCAGGAGTTCGGAGCCACGTGGTTGAGAGCTGCTGCACCACTTTGGTGAGCCACTTTGGTGCCTGGATTCAGGTAGGCTTGGCTCCAGGCCTACAAAACCCACAGAACCACCAGACAAGCATTTAACCGGTCTGGCCACTCCCAGCCTCTCTGTGGTCCTAACATGCACTGAAACTAGCTCCATTAGGGGTCCCCACTGACTGCTTTCAGCTTGAGTGCCCTGAACATAGATAAACACAGAGGACTGTAGGAACTTCATCTAGTGCCAGGAACTCTGCTGTCATATCCCTTCTACAATTCCTTCGTGATCTCCCCAGAGAATTCTCCCCTCCAGGTCCAACAACTGCACTGTTCGTTTTTACAAACACAACAACCCCACAATGCTTCGAAGACAAGACAATTTTAGCTCACACAAAGAAACAAGGAAGTATGGCACAAACAAATGACCAAGATGCAGAGACAGAAAACGTTTCTGAGGAAGAAAAGGTCATGGAACTAACTGAAAAGTGGTTCAAAAGAATGACAAGTATGCACCTTCAATGATGGATAGAAAGATTGAGGAAAGCAAGGAGAACAAAACAAAAACTCTAGAAGAATTCAGGAAGACACTATAAGGACGAACAGACAAAATAAATGTAAATCTTGAAACAACATAAAACCTGTAATTAGAAATCCAGAAGCTTAATACTAAGATTTCAGAAACAAAGAAAGCCTAAGAGTTATGTGGCACACCAAGAAGAGGAACAACTTACGGATGATTGGAATTCCAGAAGAGGAAGAGAAAAGCACAGAGAAAATTGTCAAAGAGTTGTTAGGAGTAAACTTCTCTAACATCATGAAAGATGAGAATATAACCATTCAAAATTCGGAGCAAACCCCAAACAGTATAGATCCCAAAAGAAAATTACCAAGATATATTATAATCAAACTTTCCAGGGTCAAAGAAAAGGAAAGAATCCTGAGAGTAGCTCAGAAAAATGAAGTTACCTACAAAGGTGAACCAATAAGACTAAGCTCTGATTTCTCGTGCAGGCAAGAAGGCAATGGGATGACATATACAAAACTCTGAAAGAAAGAAAAAAAGCCATCCAAGAGTCATATAGCTAACAAAGTTGTCCACCAAATATCATGGCAAAATTAGGACATTTCCTGATAAACAAAAATTAAATGTATTTGTAATACCAGGCCAACTTTACAAAAAATGCTGAAGGTTGTTTCTTGGAATAAGAACCAAGAGCAGACAACAACTTGAGATTACTCTATATGACAACACCACCCAGAACGCAATCCAGATATGTTGTTGTTATTAGGTGCCATTGAGACGGTACCGACTCATGGTGACACTATGCACAACAGAACTAAACATTGCCTGGTCCTGGGCCAACCTCACAATTGGTGTTACATTTGAGCCCATTGCTGCTGCCACTGTGCCAATCCATCTTTGCCAATCCATTGGGAGTCTGCCTCTGTTTCTTCGACCCTCCGCTTTATCAAACATGTAATCCTTCTCCAGGGTCTGGTCCCTCCTGACAGTATGTCTGAAGTATGAGAGATGAAGTCTGGCCATCCTGGCTTCCAAGGAGCATTCTGGCTGTACTTCTTCCAACACACATTGGTGTGTTCTTTTGGCGGACCATGGTACTTTTAATATTCTCCTCCAACAACATAGCTCAAATGTATCGATTCTTCTATGGTCTTCCTTATTCACTGTCCAACTTTTGCATGCATATGAGGTTATTGAAAATACCATGGTTTGGGTCAGGCACACCTTAGTCCTCAAACTGATATCTTTGCTCTTGAACACTTTAAAGAGATCTTGTACAGCAGATTTGCCTAATACAATATGTCATTTAATTTCCTGACTGTTTCTTCCATGTGACTTTGACAACTTCAATCTTTTCTTCATTTATATGAATGTTATTTATTGGTCCAGTGGCGAGGATTTTTGTCTTCTTTACACTGGGGTGCAACCCATACCTAAGGCTGTGGTCTTTGATCTACATTAGTAAGTATTTTAAATCCTCTTGGCTTTCTGCAAGCAAGGTTCTATCATCAGCATATTGCAGGTTGTTAACGGGTCCTGATGCCACATTTTATATAATATAGTATATAATTTAAATTTATAAATAGATAAAAATATATAACATATAATTTTCATAAAATCCAGCTTCTCGGATTATGCACTCAGCATACAGATTGAATAAGTATGGTGAAAGACTACAACGCTGGCACACACCCTTGCTAATTTTAAACCATTCAATGTTCCTTTGTTCTGTTCAAACAACTGCTTCTTGGTTTAGGTACAGGTTCCTCATGAGCACAATCAAGTGTTCCGGAATGTTCATTGTCTGCAATGTTGTCCATAGCTTGTCATGAGCCACACAATCGAAAGCTTTTGTATAGCCTGTAAAGCACAGGTAAACATCTTTCTGGTATTCTCTGCTTTCAGTCAAGATTCATCTGACATCAGCAATGATATCCCTCCTTTCACGTCCTCATCTGAATCTGGCTTCAACCTCTGGCAGTTCTCTGTCAATGTATGTTTGCAGCCATTTTTGGATTATCTTTAGCAAAATTTTACTTGTATAAGATAGCAATGATAATTTTCTGATGACTTCCACATTCCATTGGGTCGACTCTTCCAGTCAAGTTGGCCAGGTAGTCCAAATATCTTGAGATAGATATAGAAGATATGGAAGTATTTAAATAAAACAAACCTACAAGACTGAAAATAGGGAAGTAGAGATATCAATTTATAATGAAGTCAACTACAAAGCAAAAAGGGGGAACAGTGTAGATACAGAACTTCCAAATGTCAAGGAAGTCAGGTAGATTTCAAGATAACACAGACTGTTTTAAGCAGGAAAAAAATTATAGAGTAACCAACCAACCTCAAAGAAAAATAATATACCTGCACATCAAAATAAAAGAGAGGGAAATCAGAAAGATTTAGTAAACATTAACATAACAGAAATGAAAAGAAAGCCCACAAACAAAATGAATTCAGCATAGAAAATTATGTGGAACAAAGAAGCCAGCAGCACCACACACACACACACACAAAAGCATACAGAAAATGACAACAATCAATTCATACCTACTGACAATTACCCTGAATGTAAACAGATTAAATGTACCAGTCAAGAGACTTAAAGAGCAGAACGGATAAGAAAACAGGATCCTTCAATATCCTGTCTACAAGAGACATATAAAAAAGATGGAGACAGCCTAAATGCCCATCAACAGAAGAATGGCTAAACAAACATTGGTACATACACATAATGGAATATTACAAAACGTTGAAGAATAATGACGAATCCGTGAAACACCTCATAACATGGATGAACCTGGAAGTTATTAGTGCTGAGAGAAATTAGTCACAAAAGGACAGAGACCAACATTGCAAAAAGTTTAAAAAAGGTTTTCTTGATAAAAGAAACAATCTATCATGGATAGAGGGTGGGGGAGGAAGGAAGGGAAAATTATTCATAGGCTAGAGGGTAGACACATGTTAGCATGGGTGACAGGGCTGGTAATAAACAGCAATAGTGAGGGTAGCAGAGGAAAGATGAAGGTAGCGGGAGACACAGGGAGAAATGCAAGAGTCAAAGTTAATAGAGGTCAATGCTGTTAACTGTTGGTATAGGGAAGGGATTGCAACCATGCAATGAAGGAAAGTATATGATTTATTGAATGCAAAACTGATGATCTGCTTTGTAAGCCTTCACTCGATTCACAAAAATAAAATAATAATATTAATTGGTAGTGAGGCAGCTCAAAGCAATGGAAAGGCTCCAGCTTCTTCTCAGTTTACATGTTTTCTGGCTCCTCTCAAACTTCCACAGAGAAGTCTTCCCAACAACCTCCTCCTTAAGTTCGATTATAAAACACTGCTCTTCATAATCCAGACACAAGCTGTGATTCTTTGTTAATTCACATTTTCTAGTGCATTGAAGGAATCCTGGTGGCGCACTCGGGAAAGGATTGGACTGCTAACAGCAGGTCAGCGCTTCAAACTCATTGGCAGCTTTCAGGGAGAAAGGTGAGGCTCTTTGCCCCCATAAACATTTAGCTTCAGAAACCTTAAGACATTCTACTCTGTCCTTTGAGTCAGTTAGGCTCAATGGCCGTCACTTTTGATTTCTTGGTGCCTGGCAACAATACCCAGAACCCATTTCTCAACAGCACAGATGATTGTTCCCCCAGGCTCAAATCTGTGCCCCATAGGGGCATGGTGGGAACTCGTTGTGCCTCCGGTTCTCATCTATAACTGAGGATTACAGGACTGGCCTCTCTGGCTTCCAGGCTGGTTGGAAGTATCAAATGTGGTGGTGGGTAGGAGCTCTGAAAACCTGCTTCGTGCTGTTGGCGTGGTAGGCTAGTTATGGCAGCTCAGTGACCATCCCAGTGGTATTGTCCTCCCTACTTTCCTTCCTGTGTGCAGGGAAAGGGATTAAAAATCCTTGGTGTCAACTAAGAGGTGAAGGGAATAACAACTAACTAATAATAAGGGTTCTGATGTGGCGCTGCAGGATAATGCACTGGACCACAAGGTTGGAGGTTCAAACTCACCAGCTGCTTCTCAGAAACCCTATACAGGGTCACTGTGAGTCACAATTGACTTGACAGCGCTTAACAACAACAACAACAATAACTAATGGTAATTGTTGTTGTTGTTAAGTCCCATTGAGCTGGTTCTGACTCACAGTGACCCTGCACAGGGTTTCTGGGGTTGTAAATCTTTACATGAGCAGAAAACCCCATCTTTCTCCCACGGAATGACTGGTAGTTTCAAATTGCTGACCTAGAGGTTAGTAACCCGATTTGTAACCATTACACTATCAGAGCTCCTTATAGTAGTGGTGACTAAATAAGTAGTAATAATATTAATGTAAGCAATATTAACTAGCTAACTTTATTAACTGACAATATTAACTAGTACTTGCTCAAATAAAAGCTGTTCTTGGGTCTTTATAGGAATTAGTCCTTTTAATGTTGGAATCATCTTATGAGGCAGTCTTCTTATTTTTTCTATTTTACAGGTGAGGAAACCTGGGCACAGAGAGGTTAAATTATTTGTCCAAGTAGTTGAGATGGAATAGTTTTAATTTTTCAGGGGACCTTTCCAAAATATCTTCAAGCTAAGGACTTTGGCGGTCATTTAACTGTATTAATAGGTTAAATGTTGGGCTACCACCCACAAGGTTGGTGGTTCAAATCCATCACAGTAGAAATATGAGGTTGTCTGCTCCCATAAAGATGTACAGTTCTACTAAGGAGCAGTTCTCCTCTGTTGTATAGGGTCACAATGGGATGGAATTGTCTTGATGGTAGTAGGGGTGTTTTGTTTTCCAAAATCCCTACAAGCTAATGATTTTGTCAGTTCAATTGTAAGAATGCTTATTGAATTGCTTAAACCAAGGACTTCTGTTTGTGACTGATATTTGTCCACTGTGGCAGGCACAGGAGGCTCAGATGTGATTGAAGCAGATCCACAGCCTGGGAAGGGAGGCAACCAGAGAGCAGGCTGGAGCAAGAGGTTTCCAGGGCCGGTGGGAGGCTGCCCAGAGCTCCAGCTGCCCAGGGCCTACGCCCTCCAAGATGTTGTTTGATTTGTGTGTGTGTGCACAAGAACATGTGCAGGATGTATGCATGTGTATGTGTGTATAATGTGTGTGACATGCATGTGTGTGTATAAGAACGAGTACATGTGTGACTATGTGATGTGCATGTTTGTATGTGTGTGATGTATGTGATGGCTATGTGTGTGCACAAGAATAAGTACATGATGTATACATGTATATGTGTGTGTGATATGTGTGACGTGCATGTGTGCCCATAAGAATGAATACTTGTGTGATGTGCATGTGTGTATGTATGCGATGGCTGTGTGTGTGTGCTCACAAGAATGAGTGCATGATGTATACATGTGCATGTGTGCATGATGCATGTGATGTGCATGTGTGTGATGGCTATGTTGTGCACACACAAGAATGAGTGCATGGTGTATACATGTATATGATGTGTGTGGTAGCTATACGTGTGCATGCACAAACATGATGCATATGATGTGTGTGATATGCACGTGTGTATACATGTGTGTGATGGCTATGTGTGTGCATGCACAGCTATGGCTTATGACACATACATGTACATGTATATATGATGTATGTGGTGTGTATGAATGTGTGTGTGCATGTACAAGTATGAGTGCAGGGTTGTATACATGCATACATGTATGATGTGTGGTGTGTATCTGTGTGAGCACAAGTTTGAGTACATGATGTATGTGTGTACACATGTGTATGGTGTGCACTCTGCATGCACATACGTGCATGTGATGTGTGTATGGTATCTATGAGTTGTGTGATGTATATAATCATGTTTATGAGGGGGGCTCAATAATTTGTGGAAAAATGGAATTAAAAGATAATGGAATTTTCCCATGAACTGTTTGTTTGAAGTATCTTCATATATGTATATTTGTGTATGAAGTTTGTGTTGTGTATATGATTTGTATCATGTGTATGTGCGATGTGCATGTATGTGTGTGATGTATTTGTGTGAGTGTATGCATGTATATTCATGGTATATATGTTGCTTGTGTTGTGTGTATATATGCATGCATATATGATCTGTAGGTCTATGTGTGATATGTGTTGTATGTGATCTGTATTGTGTGGTATGTATTGTGTGGTGTATATATGTGTATGTGAGTGCTTGTGTATGTGTGCGAGACAGAGAGACAGAGAGAGAGAGACTGATTCTGAGCTCTCTAGCCAGTCAGGACACCCCTTGATGGCTCTGGAGGGCTGTTCCTTCCCAGCTGTGGGAATCTGGAACCAGTTGGACATCCACAGTCCTACTGTTGTTGTGAAGTGCCGTCCAGTCAATTCCGACCCATAACGACCCTGTATAGGGTTTCCGAGGAGCTGCTGGTGAGCTTGAACTGCTGACTTCGCAGTCCAAGCGGCTTTGCAGTCTGACGCATTAGCCCACAGCGCCACATTAAGTGCCCTCAAATTGGTTCTGACTCATAGCAGCCCTGTGTAGGGTTTCCCAGGTACAGCTGGTGGGTTTGAACTGCTGACCTTGCTTTTCGCAGTCCAGTGCTGATCCTACAGAACCACACCAGAAGACCTAGCGCCCAGAAAACTGGTCCAAAAAGAGCCATCAGCTGCTCAGCCAACAGCTCTGTGCCTGGCCCAGGCTCCACACTGGAGACAGAGTGGAAGGAAGGCCAAGTTCCACACTGGAGAGACTCTGTGTGGGGGGCTGGAGCCTGGGAGTCATGCAGGCCTGCTTCTTGTGCCACAGAAGACAAACTGAGCCCACACATGCAGAAGATCCATCTGGGGTCTGGAAGTGAGTTAGTGACAGAACCAGGACTAGCAACCAGAGCCCCTCGCTCCTCAGCCCAGGTCTTGTCTAGGCGTCTGTCTGCCCCAGGCTCCTCACGATTTGCCTCAGACTTCTCACAGGACGTCTCATGGCGCCAGGGGCTCAAGACAAAGGCTGGGCTGCTGGCTGGGCAACAGTGGTCGTGAGAAGACCTCCCCACCTCAGGATGCTATGGCAGATGATTTTAGCCCAAGACTGTTGGGGTCTGCACAGGAAAGGTCAGAGTGAATGCCCTCAAATGCCTCCCTTTACCACCTCGTTAAAGGATTTTTATTCTCCAATTGGAACCTGGAATTTCATCATTTTATGTGTGAGGTTCAGGAATAGCAGGCTGCCACTTGAAGGCTGTTTTTCATCTTCATAGTCCTCAGCAGCCTGTTAATTAATCCTCTTTCAACCCCTGGTGATGAAGGTAAGTGTTCTTGGGAGGGGGAGCCTTAGGGAGGCTCAAGGACTTCCCTTAGGGCTGTGGGCTGAGCAAAAGTCTGGGGAGGACCTGAATTTTCTGGATTTTCTCGTGATACATACCCAGTTCTTGAGCCCCCGCCTCCCCTGTGTGGTAGCCACAGACATAAGAATAGAATGGACACCCATGAGAGAAGGTTTCTAGAAACACCAGGTTCACCATCTGGCTCCCCAGCCATCTTGACTGGGGATGTACAGAGGGGTTGTCACACAGATCCGACTGTGGCTGCAGAAAGCAGGCCCCACCCTTGGCTGACATCCCTATTGGCTCTGCAGTGCCGAGGCTGGCAGCCCCGGGTCAGGTCTGCTTGCCAGTAAAGACAGCTCTGTGGGAAATTTGTAGGTTTCTTCCATGCATTCAAAAGGCTTGGTGGGTGTGAATGGTACCTTTGCCTGTGATTTTGCTCCACTTGTCAACCTGAAATGACACATCACACTCACTCACTCACTCATATATTACTCAAATGTTATTGAGTTCTCACTGTATTCCACTGTGGCAGACAGTGAGGACTAGATATGGGATCCTTATCCCGTCTCCTGAGGGAAACAGACAAGCAAATGGGGCGTGACCATACAGACACACAGTGGGAGCAGAGCTCAGCACCTAAGCTAGACCTGGGAGTCAGGCAACACTTCCTAGCAGAGGTATTAAGGCTTGATCCCCATGAAGCCTGGGGTTATAGAGGTGGGGGAGAGTTCGAGAGGCTTCTACACAGAGGAGAGGCATAGGCAGAAGTCCAGGGATGGGGTGGGGGGGTGGGGACGACACAGGTTTGAAGAGCTACCAGTACTTCCACAAAGTCCAGGCAGAAAGCTGGGCAGCTAGGTGACCAAGAGCTTTATATGCAATGGGGAGCCATTGAAGAGTCTAGAACACCAGAGAGGTGTGGTCCAGACATTTTCCTTTTGGCTAGAATGATCTCAACTGGGTAAACACTAGCTCTACTTTGGGAAAACATATGGGTTGTCTCATATTGTTGTTGTTGCTAAGTGCCGTCGATTCAATTCCAACCCATAGTGACCCTGTATAAGGTTTTCAAGGAGCAGCTGGTGAGCTTGAACTACCAACCTAGCAGTTCAAATGACTTTGCAGTCTGACGCATTAGCCCACAGCGCCACACCAGGACTCCATGGGTTGTCTGATAGAGATGGTGTGTTCAATAAACAAAACCTGCTAAAAGGTTCTTAGAGAAGAATGAATATCAGGTCTTTGGTAGTAACAACTTTGGGCAACCTCAGGGTCAAATCTCAGCTTGCTTGGCTGAGGTCTACCTATATTCGCCTTACCCTACCTTTCCTGCTTTGCCCCCACTGCTCTGAACAGACCCTCACTTCAGTTTGGTGAGAGAGGTGGGAGTTACGTGATGTGCTTGTGACTTGGCTCCGTGTCCCCTCTGATCCTACCAGCCTTCTCTGCAAATTCCACCCACCATTCAAAATCCCAGCCCAGTCATCTGCTCTCGCAAGCTTGTCCCAGGACGTCCCAGGCCCAACTGGGAGGACTAGAGGAGGGCTTTCTGTAGGGAGAGTTATCTTTATGCCCAAACCTTAATCTCCACTAGATAGTAAACTCTTTGAAGCCAGGAACGATTCTGTGTTTCCTTTTAGATTCCTCAGTCATACAACTCTGTGCCTGGCAGGCAGCAGGTCCACAGTCTGTTTCATGAACTCCTGTTTTATTAAGTACATCTTAAATTTGTCCCTAAGTACTGCGAGCCTTTGCTTTGAAGTATCATACCAGTTGTCATGGAGTTGGTTCTGACTTACGGTGACTCGTTGTGTGTCAGAGTACAACTGTGTTCCATGAGTTTTTCAGAATTAGATTGCCAGACCTTTCTTCTGAGGTGCCGCTGAGTAGACTAACCTCTAACCTTTTGGTTAGCAGCCATCCATGTTAACAATGTGCACCCCCGGGGACTCCTGGAGTGAGGATTTTGTTGTTGTTAAGTGCCGCTGGTTCCGACTCATAGCGACCCTGTGTAGGGTTTCTGAGACTTCAAATCTTTTCGGAAGCATAAAGCCTCATCTTTCTCCAGCAGAATGAGTGGAGGGCTCAAATCTCAGACATTGCGGTTCTCAGTCCAGTGTTTATCGTATAGAGTCACGGTGCTTCCAGGTATAAGTATAGGATCTGGTGTGGCGCTGTAGGTTAAGCACTGGACCACAAGGTTGGTTTGAACCTCAAGGTTGGTGGTTCAAACTCATCAGTTGGTTTTTGGAAACCATATATTATGTCGCCATGAGTAGAAACGGACTCAATGACTCGTAACAACTGCAATGCTTACTGCAGATTCTGCAGTCATTTTCCTTGTTGTCTTGTTGTGCTGATCCCCCTTTTCTGGCCTTCTTGACCTTTCCAGATGGGATTGCTTATCCTTTTGCTGAAGTCCCATAGTCCTTGGCACCTTTATTATACTGCGTATGCATTGGATCAAAGTCTTTTATCTTTTAAGTGTCTATTTCCCCCCACCTCCTGCGCCCTCACTCAGTTCAGCTCCTAATTTACAGCAGGAGATCAATACATGTTTGTTGAATGAAAAAGAAAAATGCACTGGTAAGCTTACAAGACCACTCCTTAGGCATATTAAATGCAAATACAATCACCAATTGAATTTGTTTCCTTCAACAGAGCCATAGATCCTGGAAGCTCAGGTCTAGACACCAGATAGACAGTCTGGGGAGAGTTTGGCATTACTGCTGTTGAAACCGTTTCCTCCAGAAGGCCCAGAGTTCAAAAGGGAGGCATTTGCCACAAACAATTTGGCCAGTGTGAGAGGATCTGGTTGGCACATTTCCAAGGCCTCGGTGGGACTTTGAGCAGCTACCAAAGCAAATATGAGAGAAAGACTTATCCCAGGGGTAAATGTGGTCACACAGAAATGGAGCCTTTGGCAACGAGAGGAATGGAAAAAACCAGGCCAGCCAGTGTGTGGTGGCTTTCGTGGTGCTGTGGTGAGGCCTCAGGTGGTGGAGCCCAGAGACCTGGGTTCACAGCTGGGACCTGGGTTTCAGATGAAGGTTTCTGATCATCTAACCCCAATCTTATTTCTCAGTGACATTATCCAAGCTAGCAATTATGTAGCTACAGGGCGTGTCCTGATTTGTGGATTGTTTCTATTCATTTGGATTTCAGTGGGAAGCCCCTCTGCTCATTCTCTGAGGAAACACCTCTATGGAGTATAGGACTCTCCCTGAAAACGCTGTCATGTGACCGCTGTCTCCTCTGTGGTCGGCCTCTGTGGACTTCTTACTTTGCAGCCTCCCTCTCTTTCTTCCTGGTGACTCACTGCTGCATGTCTGAAGGCTTTCACTGATAGCTACAGTCTCTTAGGGATAAGAGAGACGCAGAGAGGGAGCTGAGGGGACTCCAGAGGGTGATACTGGGACCTTCATTCAAAAACCACGTTGTTGTTGTTAGCTGTCATGGAGGTGGCCCTTGATTCATGGTAACCCCATGTGTAGCAGAATGAGACACACTGCCCGGCCCTGTACCTTCCCTGTGATTGGTGACAAATCGTACTATTATGACACACAGGGTTTTCATTGGCCAATTTTCTAAAGTAGATGCCAGGCATTTCTTCCTGTTCTCTCTTAGTCTGGAAGCCCTGCTGAAGGCTGTTCAGCATCATTTCAACACGTAAGTCTCCACAGACCGAGGGTGGTAGCTGGGACTCAAACACGAGTCTCTTAGAATGGAAGGCGAGAATTCTACCACTGAGCCATGACTGCCCACTCAATAAACATGCATTGGACACCTACTAGGCAGCTAACCCTTGCTGACCCCTGACCTCATGTGAGGCATTGTGCTAAACTCTCTATAAGCATCACAACAACTCTGAGGGATATATATACCTTTTTAATCTTCAAGGTGTTTTTGGTTTTCCTTCAGAGTACAAAGCCGAATTTGACTTCCTGACTCTCTTGCGGTTGGGGGAGATGGTGTGGATAGTCTTGGCCAGTGAGCTGTGTGAGGAAGTAACATAGTTGGTGAGCATTCTGTGTTCTCCCAACATGGTGACAGGTCAGCAGTGTTGGAGAAATCTCCTTCAGCATACTTTGCTGAGTGATTACAAGGAGCAGAACCCTCACTTGTCACCCATGATGAACATGTAGCATGAGCAAGCAGTAACACTTTTACTGTTTTAAGTCACTTAGATTTTTGGTCTTGCTTGTTACTGTTGTATAAGCTACCCGATACTGACTGATAGATGAAAGAAACCAAGGGTGCATGACGTTGAGCCTGAGGGCATTATGCCCCATGTTCTGTAACTAATTGTGAAAGGCTTTGAGGGCCAGGCAAAGGGCTGGGATTTATGCTGTTAGTCCTGAGACACAAGTGAAGTGCTCGAAAACAAGAAAGTAGCAGAGTGATGCTTGGGTTTCAGAAGGATCTTTCTGGCTGATCGGTCACTCTCCATTTGTCCATCTGTAAAGGTCAACCTTGAGTTCAAGTGAAAGCCCAAATACAGGAACCTTTCAAGGCATGTGCCCATAATTCCTTAGTACCAGTGTGGACCATCCATGCTTCCGCAGGACCAGCAAAACTGGTTGGAAGAGAGAGCTCCCAGGAGAGTCTTTTCCAGCCCATTGAGGGAGGCCAGTTGGCTCCACTGTCTTCTTAAATGACCATAAAACAGCCTGGGAATGAAAGCCAACTAACAAGGTTAAAGGATCCTTAAAAACCAAATGATGCCATTTTTTTCCCCTCAACTCATTGCTGAGTAAAAATTTGTCACTTCAGTAAGCATTTTATTGGTAATTACAGAGTTACTTTATTTGCATATTACAAAGCTGCTAGCGGCCCTAGCGAAAATGCTTAATGTCGTTGAGCATCTTGGAAGGAATTACTCAACCCAGAGAGGGAGAATTCAGTAATTATTTCCTTAAAACTGGAATTTGCTAATAACTTTGCAGTAGATCACTTTGTGCTCCCCAATACAGCAATTAAATAATAAGAAATTAAGTGCCAAAATGACTCGGGCATAGGACCTACCCCATATAGGGCCTCTGCTTCATTTCCTTTGAAAGGGAACGAAAGTTAAACTTAACACGCTGACTCCAGAAACACAAGGGAAAACTCTTGGAGCTGATTAGAGGGGCTGGTGGCAAATGCCTTCTTCACGTCTTCAGAGCAGGATCTGGGAGCTCAAAGAAAGGATGGCGCCCAGACTGAAACAAGGAGATGGGATTGGCTCTCTCCGCCTGCAGCCAGGCAGGTGGGGTGGAGGCAGCGGGTAAATGCGTGGATTCTGAAACCAAACTGACTGAATTCAGCACTTTCTATCCAGGTGGCTTGGACTAGTTCTTTAACCTTTCTAGGTCTCGGTTTTCTCATCAGTAAAATGGGTTCATAGTGGACTCTGCTTCACTTGGTTGTTGTGATGATTAAATGACGTTATGCTCGAACAGTGTAAACTTAGAACAGGGCCTGCTGTTGTTGTGTGTTGTGAAGTAGATTTGGACTCATACAACACAGTAGAACAGCCACTAGACTGAAAAGATGGACAGGATTGAGTTACCAACGTTGCGGTTAGCGTCCGAGTGCTTAGCCATTGATCACCAGGACTTGTACACAATAAACACTCTGGTAGCATGTTGTTGTTGTTGTTGTTATGTGTCGTGGAGTCGGTTCCGACTCATAGCGACCTGGTTATGAATCGGGCTGCTAACCTCAAGGTTGGCAGTTCGAAACTACCAGCGGTTCTGTGGGAGAAAGATGAGGCAGTCTGCTCCCGTAAAGATTTATAGCCTTGGAAACCCTGTGTAGGGTCACTCTGAGTCGGAACCAACTCCATGGTACTTAACAACAACAAGTGTGAGTTGTATTGTCCAGACCCTGGAACCCATGACTACGCTCGTGAGGAAAGTGCAGCTGCAAGAGGAAAATGGAATCTGCTTTTAAATGTTTTTACAATTGTCGTTTGGGTGAAAGTTTACAGAGCATATTGGTTTTCCATTCAACCACACACTCACATTTTATTTTGTAACATTGATTGTGATCCCTTGATGTCACAGTGCTCTTCCCACTTCCTGCCTGGGTTCCCGGTCCCATTCGTCGTTCTTTCCTGCTCCTTCCTACCTTCTGAGTTTTATTTTTGGGCAAATGCTGTCCTTTTGGTGAGGGTTGATTATACTAGGAGTGTTTTTCTCTTTGATGTTATTAATCACATTGTAGCCCTGCCTTTTGTTTGGCTGAAAGATGAGCCCGGGAGGTGGGGTGGGGTGGGGGGGTGGCTTCAGTTCCCCACTTGAAGAATGTGTAAAGGCCACAGTCTCTGGGTTTCACTAGTCTCTATCAGACCAATAAATACGCTCTTTTTTATGTTTTGAAATTTGTTTTACAGGAAATGGAATTCGAATGCATGGCAAAGTATGGTTGCAAGTTGTGTCTCCAACACAATCCCCGTGACTGCACTTGGTGGAGCATTAGTGGGTAGGTAGATGCACGGAGCCTCATACCAGTTGGAGTCAGTTGGCTTGGGATCAACGCTGATCCTCCACGTGCTCTCACTTAGTAGCCGTGTGACTCTGGGTCATTCCTACACTTGCTCAGAGCCCCAGGTTCCTTACCTGTAAAACGAGGAGACGGATACCCATCTGAGAAGCCAGGTCTCCAGGCTGCCTGTATTTCACCACACGCTTTAGCTTTTCACTTCCTGACAGGCTAACTGAAACGACAACAAAAACAGAAAGCATGAAATGGATCCGGATCCCCCTTCGTTAAAAAGAATCATGATCATCCAGATGCCTTCTCTCTTTATTTCTGATTGATAAACCTAATCAGCAGTGGCTTGGAACACTTCAGCTTTTAGCCTCTCTCTCTGTTAAGTATTTAATGAGCTGAAAACAAACACTTGAGAAGATGCTACCAAAAGGAGCCCCAGCTCTTTTTTGCCACACAAGGGATTCTTCCATGATGGGCTGAGGTTCACCTTCTGCTTTAGTTGGCTGCAAGGTCAGCTCAGGTGTGGTATTCTGTTTAATAATGCAAACCAGACTATTCCATGGAGTAGAGAGTACGGAAATGTATATTTTAAAAGATTCGTCTCACTCTTCCAGGCCAGCCCTACCCTGGCCTCAGGTAAGTTGACGGGACCTATCTTGTAACCCTCTGGGATATCGAGTGAAATGGCTCAGGCAAATAAACCCTTCAGCGCACACCCGGGCTCTGAGGCCTGTAATGACCAGCTTCTCTGTCCAGCATGGTACTGCCTGAGCTGGCATTAAGTTCAGTTCTTCTCTTTAACTTAAAGTCTTGGTCCAGGTTAAACTTCTTCCCCACTCCTAACGAGTAACAGTGTCTCATTTTCAGTTCACTTGAGTAGATGCTTGGGTGGGAGACTGTTGTTCCTTGGTGCTGCTGAGTTGATTTTCATCTTGTAGACACTCCATGCAACAGAGTAGGGCTGCTCCTTTGGGTTTGCTAAGCCAGACTCTTTACAAATGTAGATCTCCAGCTCATTCTCCCGCTTAGCTGCTGGTGGGCTCAGATCGCTGACGTTTCAGTTAGTAGGCGAACACTTAACTGTGGTGCTCTTTAGGAGTGGGATTGCTGAGCATAGATGTCTTGGCCTGGTCTCTCTGAGACTTGTTCCTAGATGTTTTGCCTTTCAGGGTCAGGAGAAAGATATGTTTCTATGTTCTAATATCAACAAATGCCCACACCAAATCCATTGATGTGGAGTTGGTTCTGCCATACAGTGACCCTATGTGTTACAAAATAGAGCTGCCCCATGGAGTTCTCTTGGCTATAATCTGTATGGAGGCTCCCTGATGGTGCTGTGCTTAAGCAGTACATCCGTGGTTCGAACCCATCTGCTGTTCTGTGGGAGAAAGATGTGGCAGGCTGCTTATGTGAGGATTCAGAGCCTTAGAAACCTTATGGAGAAGTTCTAATCTGTCTTACACTTTCAATATTCTCCTCCAACACCGTAACTCAAAGGCATCAATTCTTCTACAGTCTTCCTTATTCACTGTCCAGCTTCGCATGCATATGAGGTTATTGAAAATACCATGGCTTGAGTCAGGTGCACCTTAGTCCTCAAGCTGACATCTTTGCTCTTCAACGTTTTAAAAAGGTCTTGTGCAGCAGATTTGCCTACTGCAATACGTCGTCTGATTTCTTGACTGCTGCTTCCATGGATGTTGATAGTTGATCCAAGAAGAATGAAGTCCTTGACAATGTCAAAGACTCTATAGTGACGCATCATCTCTGTGGGATCAGATTTCCAGGGCTTTTTTCATAGCACTGAGGGGTGGATTTGAACCATCAGTTTTAGGTTAGTTGTTGTTGCTGTTATTAAGTGCTGTTGAATCAGTTCTGACTCATAGAGACCTTGTATAAGGTTTCCGAGGAATGGCTGATGGGTTTGAACCACCGACCTTGAGGTGTTTATACTATAGGGTCACACCAGGTCGAGTGCAAACCATTTATGCCACCAGAGAGCTTAGGTGCCAACATCAGGAGAAGCAAAATTGACGTATAGAATGTGCCGCCTTTTGACTGCCTCTTGGCTTGCCTTGAACCCCTATTTGTGGCTGAAGGTAGTAACCTGGACCTTGCGAAACTCTTCCCCAAATGTGCACAGTGATTGTTGTAGAAGGGGTCCCACTTTGACTAGTTTCTAGCTTGTAGGGATCAGTCTGACCCTTGTTTTTGTCACCTTCAGAGACCTTGGCAGGCGGCCATCTGAACAGTCCTAAAAGCTGAAGCACCCCTGGAATCGAGCTGTGTTGGCCTGGTGTGCACCCCCTCCTTGCCCACATCTGCCCTCCTTGGTCACAGAGAAGGTGGACTCCATGGCCACATGATGACTTGTTAGCTTCCCAAGTCAACTTTCAGGGTCAGAGTCCCACCAGATGGAACGGGACCTGGCCCCTGGTCTCCCCAGTCCATCCTATAACTTGGCTTTGGGGGTATAGCTTGATCACCCACTCCTGGACTCATTCCTGTTTGCTAACGCCTTCTCTAAAAATTGGTCTAGTGTTTATTTCTCCTGTGTGAGTGCTTCTAATGGGCTGGTGTAGAAGCCAGCTACTGCTGAGCTAATGAACGCACTCAGAATGGTCCAGTCTGGGTTAGCAAGGTCAGAGGAGTGCGGACTAAAGCGAAATGTGTGCTGAAGACAGAGGATGCATTAAGGCATTGTTGGCCACGGGTTCTCAGAGGCTCTTCAGGGAGGCTTACTTATGATTTTTTTCCCATATACTTAACTTTATTTCTAGTGCAAGTATACACAGAAAAATCTGCTCCCATTCCAGTTTCCAGACATAAGGATCCGTGGTTCCACTTTGGACACGGTGCCAACTTTCTCCTTCTTTCTATTCTAGTTGCTCCACTCCCATTGACTTCAACTCCTATCCCTCAGCCTTCTCTTGGATACTTTATAATAGCTGCTGTCACAAGACAAAACAGATGACTGAGCCCTACTAAAAATTAGACACTTAATGCATCAAAGGATTTCACCAGAAGAGTAAAAAGAGAACCCACAGACTGGGGGGAATAATTAGCAATGACATTATTAGACAAGGGACTCATCGCTAAAATGTATAGAAAATGTCAACACTTCAACAAGAAAAAGACAAGTAATCCAGTTTAAAAGTGGGCAGAGGACATGAACAGATTCTTCACCAGTGAAGACATTTAGGCATCCATCAAACATATGAAGAAATGCTTATGATCACCAGCCATTGTTGTTGTTGTTGTTAAGTACCGTTGAGCCGATTCTGACCCACAGCGACTCTGTATAGGGTTTCCAAGGAGCATCTGGTGAGCTTGAACCACCGACCTTGCAGTTCAAATAACTTCACAGTCTGGTGCATTAGCCCACAGCGCCACACCATGACTCCCATTGGAGACATGTAAATCAAAGAAGCAATGAGATATCATATCACCCTAGCATTAGGAACATAATTAAAAAAAACAGAAAACAAAAAATTCTGGCAAGGGTATGGAGAGACTGGGACCCTCCTACACTGCTGGTGAGATTGTAAAATGGTACTTTTCATTATATGAAATGAAAAGTACTTTCTCAAAAAGTTGGAAATAAGCCCAACAACCCCTCTGCTTGGTATATATCCTTGAGAACTAAGAGGCACGACACAAATAGATATTTACATACCCATGTTCACTGCGGCACTATTCATAACAGCAAAAAGATGGAGACAGCCTAAATGCCCATCAACAGAAGAATAGATAAACAAACGTTGGTACACACACAAAAAGGGATACTACAAAATGTCCAAGATAACAATAAATCTGCCAAACGCCTAATAACACAGATGAACCTGGAGAATATTATGCTGAGTGAAATCAGTCAATCACAAAAGGACAAATATTATATGAGACCACCATTATAAAGAGTCAAAAAAAAAAAAAAAAAGTCTTCATGTTCAAAGAAACATTCTTTGATGGTTACCAGGGGTAAGAGGGAAGAGAGGGAAGAGAGAGTAATTTACAAGCTAGAGGGTAGAGGGTAGACACAGGTTGACTTGGGCGTTGCAGAAGACAATATACAACAAGGGGTAGGTGGACAGAAATGATGAAGACAGATGAAGATACAGGGAAGAATGTGAGGGTTAAAGGGACAGAGGTAAATACTGTTATACATACATACACATATATACCATATGATGACCATTGTCTCTGAACTATACAGTTGGTGTCATTTAGTTTTGCTGCGTAGGATCACACAGTTCCACCAGAAAAACTATACTTCTCAGTTTATGGGCTGATTGTGAATGAGAAACTCTGGTAGGTAGCATTACTCATTTTTCCAGAATTAGAAGACCAGGAATTGTATTTAAATGAACATTTATGTTTGGTTTTGTTGAGTGCTGTTGAGTCAGTTCCAACTCATAGTGACCCTATCTAGGGTCTTTGAGAAGCATCTGGTGGGTTTGAACCGTAGACCTTGCAGTTTGCAGTCCAGTGCTTATCCTATAGCACCACACCAGGACTTCAACACTTATATTGGGCATAATTAAGTCTTTTTCATAAAATTTTATTGGTTTTGGCACTTAAATATCTTCCATGATTCACACAAAATAAGAGCAAAACAATGAGATGCTGGTCAGTATCCACAAGGATCATGGTGGTAATTGTGTGACATTGTGTCAACTCTGAATTATAGTGACACTGCATAGGGTTACAAGGAGCAGCTGGTGGGTTTGAACCACCAACCTTGTGGTTAGCAGTCTAGTGCTTATCACATGTTGTTGTTGTTGTTGTTAAGTGCCATCGAGTCGGGTCCGACCCATAGCGACCCTGTACAGGGTTTCCGAGGGTGTAAATCCTTACGGGAGTAGAAAGCCTCATCTTTCTCCCGCGGAGCAGCTGGTAGTTTCGAACCGCTGACCTTAAGGTTCGCAGCCCAATTCATAACCACTATGCTACCAGAGCTCCTTTTACATGTAGATATTATATATATTTAAAAGAATGCAAGACTCAAGGGAAACAACCTTAGCTTTTTGAGCTAAACTCTTAATTAGTTTAAAGGTAACTTCAGGGGATAGTTATCATTCAAGGCATGAAGACTAACTCAGGGCCATCACCCTGTCCTTGGGATTCCTCTGGCCTTGATAGGTCAGGAAGGAGGCTGACTCTCTGCTACAACCACAGCCTTAGAGGCCTTCCAGGGACTACTGGCTGTGGCCTGGAGGAAAGCAAACAAGGCCTAGACGATGAGAAGGCATACTCACCTGAAGCTCTTAGGTGATGGTGTTGTTGCTAGGTGCGATTGAGTCGATACCCACTTGTAGTGAACATATGCACAACAGAACAAAACACTGCCTGGTTTTGTGCCAACCTCATAATCATTGCTATGTTTGAGCCCATTGCTGCTGCCACTGTGCCAATCCATCTTATTGGAGGTCTTCCTCTTTTTTGTTTACCCTCCACTTTACCAAATGTGATGTTCTTCTCTAGGAACTGGGCCCTCCTGATAAGATGTCTGAAGTACGAGAGATAAAGTCTGGACATCCTGGTTTCCAAGGAGCATGCTGGCTGTACATCTTCCAACACAGATTGATTTGTTCTGTTGTCAGCCCATGGTACTTTCAATGTTCTCCTCCAACACCATAACTCAAAAGCATCAATTCTTCTACGGTCTTCCTTATTCACTGTCCAACTTTCACATGCATATGAGGTTATTGAAAAAAAACCATGACTTGGGTCAGGCATACCTTAGTCCTCAAACTGACATCTTTGCTTTTCAACACTTTGTGATGGGAATTTGAAAATGTAACTGACTTTGAAGATTCCTGTGGTTTATCAATACAAACCAACACAGAGATGCCTTTTGAGTAGTACAATGGGGAGCCCCATGTCTCCCTTACAAGACAACCATGGATGACTGAGGAACTGACACATTCTACCACCTGTCAACGTTCACCTGCCTTCCACTAAGCCTTACCCCTTTTTCAGGATCTCCCCTGACTGTCTGTGCTGATTCCCAGCATCTACAGCCCATCTGCCTGACAGTTCCGGGAGTGACAGCAATAGTCCTTAATTTCTGACTTAGTTGGACATCCACACTTTCTGGGTCTTTAAACTTTTTGCCTTGAGCACTTGCTTCTCCAGTGAATTGGGGTCCTTGAGGGTTGAGACCAGTTTTGATAGTCTCTGTGGCCCCTTCAGAGTCCAGCACAGAATGACGGCCATCTGGTGTTTTCTGCTCTGGTCTGCTGAGGGCAGTAGGGACTCTGGAGCAGGAAAGCTGATTGGTGGATAGAAGAGCAAAGGCTTAGGCTGAGGACATGGAGGACAAGCTAGGAAATTTGGAGCCTCCTGGAATAGAGCTAGGAGTCCCTGGGAGATGCAAATAGTTAATGCACTCAACTCCTAACCAAAAGGTTGGGGGTTCAAGTCCACCTGAGGTGCTTGGAAGAAAGGCTTGGTGATCTTGTTGCTGTCAGGTCTCTTTGAATCTTCTCCTACGCATAGTGACCTTACATACACAAGAAAACACTGTCTGGGCTCGTACGATCCTCACATTCTCTGTGATGCCTGAATCCCTGGCTGCAGCTACTGTGTTAATCCATCTTGCTGCGGGTCTTCTTCGTTTTCACTGATCCTCTGCTTTATCAAGCATGATGTCCTTCTCCAGTGACAGGTCCTTCTAGATAACATGTCCAAAGAACTTGAGATGACGTCTGATCATCCTCTAAGGAGCAATCAGTCACTGAAAACTCTACAAAGCACAGGTCTCCTCTGACTCACAGGGGTTTGTTGGAGTCGGAGTCAGCTCCATGGCAACTGGTTTCCTAGACTGGGAAGGAGCTGGTCCTGGAATGGGAGATGCATGCACTAAAATCTCTGACCTTGCATGGCAATCTTTTGTTTCAGGCCCTGGGTTCCCTTTGCAGTGACTAATGAAAGTCTCTACACCCTGGCTGGTTTCCACACAGACTGTCTCAGTCATGGACATTGTCCAGCTGAAGGCCAAACCTAAAAACAGTGGGTGCTGGTAAATGTTTACCAACCAGCTTTCCAGGGTGTGGGGAAAAATTGATTTGTTCTCTGATTTGCAGTATTTTCAGATTTCTCTGTATACATCTTCTAACCTTGGTGGATTTCATGCTACCATGTGAAGCCATTGAACTGACAGATGGGAGAGATGCACACATGTGGTCCTCACAGCTGCTTCAGCAGATCACTGCATACTCTCGACCTCTGATCTCTTGCAGTACTTGAGAAAATGGCTCAAATAAGTGACCAAGATGCAGAGACACAAAGCATTTGTGAGGGAAAAAAGGTAATGGAACTAACTGAAAAACAATTCAAAATAATGATATTTGTTGTTGTTGTTGTCTTGTACCATCGAGTCGATTCTGACCCATAGCAACCCTGTATAGGGTTTCCAAGGAGCAGCTGGTGAGCTTGAACCACCAACCTTGCAGTTCAAACAGCTTTGCAGTCTGGTGCATTAACCCACAGCGCCACACCAGGACTCCAATCAATTGACTGACAGAAAGATCAAAGAAAGCAAGGAGAACACAGAAAAAGCTAAAAGAATTCAGGAAAACACTGCAAGAACAAACAGACAATATAAATGCAAATTTTGAAACAATATAAAACCTGTATTTAAAAATCCAGAAGATTAATATTAAGATCTCAGAAATGGACAATCATTGAAAGGGCACAGGAGATTTGAAGCAATGGAAGCCTGAATAAGTGAACTTGAAGATAAAACTTTCAATACTAGTATGCTAGAACAATCAGAAACAAGAATGAAAAACTCCGAAGAAAACCATGAAGAGGAACAGAATTCCAGAACAGGCAGAGACAAGCACAGAGAAAATTGATGAAGAGTTGTTGGGAGAAAACTTCCCTAACATCAAGAAAGACGAGAAGATAATCATTCAAAATGGTTACCAGTCAGGTTGCTAATCTCAAGGTCAGCAGTTCGAAACTACCAGCTGTTCCATGGGAGAAAGATGAGGCTTTCTGCTCCCGTAAAGATTTACAGCCTCAGAAACCCTGTACAGGGTCTCTATGAGTCAGAACTGACTCCATGGCACACTACCACCACCACCAACAACGAAGCAAAGTAGTTGTTGAATGTAAAACTGATGATCTGCTTTGTAAATCTTCACTCAATTCACAATAAAAAGTTGAAGAAAATATACTTGTATCTGATATTAATGATATTGTCTGATGATTTCCACATACCTCTCTCTGGAATGGGCACAGATATGGATCTCCTCCAATCAGTTAGCCAGGTAGCTGCCTTCCAAATTTCTTGGCATAGATAAGCAACTACCTCCGAGGCTGCATCAGCTTGTTGAAAGATTTTAATTTGTAGTCCATCAATTCCCGGTGCCTTGTTCTTTGCCAATGCCTTCAGTGCACCTTAGACTTTTTCCTTCAGTAGCACTGGCTCTTGATCATATGCTGCCTTTTGAAATGGTTGAACGACAACCGTTTGTTTTGGTACAGTGACTCTGTATTCCTTCCATCTTCCATCGACTATATGTGAGAATCCTATTATTGATATTGTTGTTGTTAGCTACCTTAGAGTTGACTCCCAACTCAAGGAGAATCCACGCACAGCAAAACAGAACACTACCCTGTCCTATGATCATAGTTGATATGATCATAGTCAGTCCATGATTCATAGTTGATATGACTGTTGGGATATGTAAGTTTCTTGTAGTTTTTTTTTTTTCTTTTTTAGTATGGAGGGTCTGCTGAAACCTGACCAGCATCCTAGCAACACACAAGCAGGGAGTGTTTAAACATCTCAATGCCCCAGCTTTAGCCCAGACCAATGTCAGTGAGAATCTCTGGGCCTGAGACCCAGGCATACAATAGTGGTCTCATACATTATGTGTCCTTTTGTGACTGACTTATTTCACTCAGCATCCATGTTATCAGATGTTTCAAGAATTCATCATTAGTCTTTATATTTGAGTAATATTCTGTTGTGTGGATTTGCCATAGTTTGTTCATTCATTTATCCATTAATGGACACTTAGGTTGTTTTATCAATGATGCTGCAATGAATATGGATCTGTAGCTATCTATTCATGGTATGGCTCTTACTTCCCTGAGACGTATACCCAGGTGGTGTGCCATGGAGTTGGTTCTGACTCATCGCAACCCTGCTGTATAGGGTTTCCAAGGCTGCAAATCTTTATGGGAGCAGAAGGCCTCATCTTTCTCCCATGTGTATACCTGGCAGTGGGTGTCATTGGTTTGACTATAAAGCAGTGGACAGCGAACCAAAAGGTCTATGGTTGGAGCCCACCAGCTTCTCCTCAGTTGAAAGGTGAGGCTTTCTGCTCCAGCAAAGATAACAGGGTGACTATGAGTTGGAACTGACATGACGGTGCTTAACAACAACAAAGCTCTCTAGGTGAATACCTATGTAGTAATGATCGAGACTGACCGTCACCGAAGCTCCCTGACCCTTACTCCCTTCATCCCGTGGTCCCCATTCTCTCCCAGGTGATCCATTCCCCACTTACTTTCCCTCCCCCCATCACTAGTGCTGATCTCTCTCTTGAACTTCCCGCCTCACCTTGTCATGTCCACCTGGAACATCTCAGTCTCTTCATGTCTACCACCTGTCCCCCCAGCCATCCTGTTTTCTGTGTGTGAGTCCCCATCTCAGTGTATTGGAATTCCCTCTATCCCTGGCACCTGGAGAGGTCTGGAGTCCATGACTCTTCCCATTTCCACTCAAGCTCCTCTAGGTATTCAAGCTCACAGCCTTTTGGAAATGGCCTTCTGGGCTCCCTGCCCTTCTAGGATGTGATCTTCCTAAATGACTCCTCTCCTCAACCACAGGCCTGGGCTCCGCCCCACTATAGGAAACACATAGTTAAGCCTTCCACACCCTACCCCTGTCTACAGGCGTATGTTTTCCTTCCACCTTCATCTCTATTTCAATTCAGTCTCACCAACGCTCCCTGGAAATGCTTAGCATTCTCCTGTCCCCTGCTGCAGTTCCTCTTTTGACCTTCTCCACCCATGAACACTCTTTTTACCCTGCAGAGGCCCAGCTCAAAGGCCACCTCTTCCATGAAACTCTTTGATCTCCTCACTATTTGGAGCCTTACTCCATGTTGTGAGAAATCCTTCTACAATCCAAAAACAGTCCCTTTCTATAGTCTCTCTTCAATTTATTTTACTTCTGCCACCATTCACTTCCTTATCTCTGTGGAGGTGGGAACCTCTTTAGATCATCTTTATAGCCTCGCGGTGTCTAAGAAACCACCTAGCTGCTGGATGCTTTGATGGGCACTTCGGCTGTTTAGTGAATAATGCTCTAAATGCAAGGTTAGCAGTTCAAACCCATCAGCGGCTGTGAGAGAGAAAGATGACGCTGTCTTCTCCTGTAAAGGTTTACATCTTGAAATCCTAAGGGGCAGTTCTACTGTGTCTTATTGGGTCCCTAGGAATTGGAATTGGCTTGATGGCAGTGGTTAGTGGAATGCTTGTTGTAGAGTCCCTGGGTGCCAAATATGGCTAAGTGCTTGAGCCAAAAGGTTAGTGGTTCGGACCCACTCAAACGTACTTCAGAAGTCAGTCCTGGTGATCTGCTTTCAAAGATTACAGACTTGAAAACCTTACGAGGCTGCTATGAGATGGACCCCACCTGAGAGCAACAACAACAACAACAACATGAGCATATGTTGTAATAGAAACAGATTTAATTAATTGCATTAAGTAATTAATTAGCTGTTAGCAAGAGTCTCTAGGTGGTGCAAATTGTTAAGGTGCTCGGTTCCTAGTCAAAAAGTTGGCAGTTTGAGTCCACCCAGAGACTGCTCGGAAGAAAATCCTGGTGATTTACTTGTGAAAAATCGGCCATTAAAAACCCTTTTGAGATTAAAAGGGCAGCATTGGTCCAAGAACAAAGTCCAGAAGGGTCAGGAAAGAAGGAGGAATGGAAACCGGAACCCCAGGGAGGGAAGTAGGATACATGAGGTTACACTGAGGGGATTGCAGTCTGTGAGATGAAGCAAAATGTGGATGAATAGTTCGATGTAGAATTGATGATCTGCTCTGAAAACCTTCACCCAGTTCACAATACAAAGTCTAAAAAAGAAAGCAAAAAAGGCCCGTGGTTCCACTCTGACACATGGGGCTGCTATGAGTCGGACTGACTCAATGAAGCCTGGTAACTGATAGTGTGCCCTAACACTTAGGAGCATAACTTACAAATATCAGGGGCCGTTGAGGATTATTCTTGTTTTGAAAATGTGTAGGGTGGCTATGAATCAGAATCGATTTGATAGCACTTGATAACAACAACACTATTCTCCAGGGCCTGGAGTTAGAATCACCACGAAATGAACACAGTTTCTTTTCTTTCAGTGCCTCCACTATTTCAATAAGGAGCTCTGGTAGTGTAGTGGTTACAAATCGGGCTGCAAACTGCAAGGTCAGCAGTTCGAAACTACCAGCTGTTCCGTGGGAGAAAGATGAGACTTTCTGCTCCCATAAAGACTTACAGCCTCGGAAACCCTGTACAGGGTCACTATGAGTCGAAACTGACTCCACGGCACATAACCGCCACCACCACTATTTCAATGGGAAAGACAGGCAATAAACAAACAGCTCTCTATAGCCACAAGGAGCTCTGGTAGCGTAGTGGTTACGAGTCGGGCTGCTAACCTCAAGGTCAGCAGTTTGAAACTACCAGCGGTTCTGTTGGAGAAAGAGGAAGCTTTCTGCTCCCATAAAGATTTACAGCCTTGGAAACCCTGGACAGGGTTGCTATGGGTTGGAGCAGACTCGATGGCTCTTAACGACATGTTGTTGTTGTTGTTGTCAGGTGCCATCGAG
>NW_006408610.1:9172473-9223037 GCF_000296735.1 Chrysochloris asiatica | reverse complement strand
GGTGGCCGTTTGGTTTTATGTCTATACTGTCTCTTTAAATTTCAATGTCAATCTTGATACAATCCTGATATAATCAGGACATATACAGCCACAATTGCAGGGGTTCCTGAGAAGCACCCTAACCTTTCCATTCTCTTTCCCTTATATGGGTAGTGACGACTCAGTGCTAATTCTGTGTCTGGTTTTTGTTGCATGGGTTCAGTATTCAAAACAACTTTTGTTTTCTTCTTCCCACCCCACTGGTAGAAAATAGGCTCATTAAAAAAAAGGGGGGCTGCTACAATTTGATGAACTTGACCTATACTTATGGATGCAGTAGCTCAAAAGAGGGAACAAATCTTTACAGCAAGGATCATTCCCACCCCCTTGGTATGCAGGGTTGATGGAGATGGGCAACTTAGACATTGGCTACCCAAAATGCGGGGGGCTACAAAGGCATAAAGTGACTGGCTTACAAGCTTTCAAGAGAGAGCCAGGGGAAGGTAGAATCTCCACTGAGTGGTTTCCAATCTGCCTGGACAGGGCTGATAAAAGGAGATGGGGATAAGACTCTTGGGGTACAATCGTGAATAATTGCTATCAGCTCTGACTGTGAGGGTTGAAAATATAAAGGTAGACATTTTGTAACAAAAGGAGGGGAGGGGTTGATTTTGCAGTCCAGGAGCTGAGGTCCCTGGGACCATCAAGGGAGAGGAATGGAGTGCGGGACCCTACCCAGAGAAGCAGTGACACCAAAGATGGAGGCAGAGACGATGACATGGAGAGATGGAGCAGCTGGGGACTCTGGGCTCAGGGAGGGAGAGGGGCTGTGTGCTGATGGCCAGAGGACAGTCATGCAGGGTGTATCCTTTGGTTGTTTGATGATGCATGGAGGGGATTGCAATCATTGCAATGAAATAAAATACGATAGGATGAATGTAAAGCTAATATTCTCCCATGTAAACTATCACTTAATTCACAGTAAAAAACTTCTAAAAAAAGGGGAGGCAAAAAGTCCTCTACTTTTATCAAAGAAACCATTTAAAATATTCTCATATGTTCTGTCAGATGGTGAGGGGGTCTCCCAGTTTGTCTGGATGTGGTTATTTGATGTGGGAGACAGGAGTACTTTTCATGCTTGTGGTGGCCGTTGGGGGCCTTCAAGTTGGTTAGAACTCACAGTGACTCCATGAGACAGAGAAGAACTACCCCATAGAGTTTTCCAGGCTATAATCTTAAGGTCGATCATTCAAACTCATCAGTCACTCCTCAGAACCCCATACAGGGTCACTATGGATCGGAACCTGCTGGATGTTACTTAACAACAACAATCATGGAAGCACATCACCTGTTTTCCATGGTGCTGCTGTGTGGGTTTGAACCGACAATCTTTAGATTAGCAGTCAAGCGCTTAACCAGTGTGCAACCAAGATCCCTTATTTCATAAATAAATGGGCTAAACGGCCCCTAAGGAGCTCTGTTAGTGTAGTTGTTATGATTCGGGCTGCGAATCTCAAGGTCAGAAGTTCGAAACTACCAGTTATTCCACTGGAGAAATATGAGGCCGTCTGCTCCCATAAAGATTTATAGCCATGGAAAGCCTGTACTGGGTCGCTTTGAGCCGGAACCCACTCTATGGCACGTATCCACCACCAAATGGCCTCTAGTAACCAAGGCAACATGGAAGCAGTTCATGGCTTTGACCGGCCAGGGCTCAAAATGAAATTCTCCCAGTGTCTACCTAAGGAGCCAGGCAGCGAGCGTGCGCTGGAAACCCAAGCCTCTGGGTAATTTTTTAATTTTTTTTTCTGGGTGAAGAATCAGAAAGACTCTAATTTGAAAATCTATATAATTGCAACACCTCATTTAACCAGTACCACCAGGGAAGGAGTTCCACATAAGTGAGTTTTCCAGATAATTGAACTTTATTCCCTGAAGAGCCTAAGCTTAAAAAGATTAACCACCATGGCAGGAAGTTATCTTAAAGATGTTCCTCTGCTTTCAGACCCTGGGCACCCACACAGGCAGCTAGTAGCCCCTGCTCTGCTACTCTGATGAGTAGGGTCCAACATCTGTTTCTGGCTTGGGTAGAGTTACAATGAGTTCTATGGTGGTAGCACTAGAGCTGTGGTTCTCAGCCCTGATTGTGATTAGATGTCCAGACCCCACTGCAGGCTGTTTAACTCAGACTCTCTGGGGGGAAGGACCTAGGCATGGGTGTTTCTTAAAGCCTTCCAAAGGACTCCACAGTGTAGACAAGTTTGAGAACTACTATTCCAGGGTGTGTTGAGTCATTTCCCCTAAAAATAATAAAAGAACAATTGTGATACAAGGACTAGCTATGTCAGAAGGCCAGACAATGACCCACAAGACACAGCTTTCATTCTTTTTTTCAATTAAGGTCAAGTTCATATAATATAAAGTTAACTGTTTTAACATGAGCAATTTAATGGCCTTTAGTGGTGGCTTGCGTGTTGCTGTGATGCCAGAAGCTATGCTACTGGTATTTTAAGAACCAGCAGGCTCACCCATGGTGGCCGGGTTTCAGCTGAGCTTTTAGACTCAGTCAGACGAGGAAGGAGAGGTGGACTACTTCAGACGGTGTAGCCTCTGGTAACCTTATGAGCAGCAGTGGAACACTGTCAGCACCAGAATATTGAACATTAAACCATGATGAAGAGCACCAGGGTATTGTCAGATAAAGTGCCAGAAGGAGAGCTCTTCAGTTTAGAAGGCACTCAAAATTCAACTGGGGAAGAGCTGCCTCCTCAAAGTAGAGTTAATCATAATGACGTGAATGGAATAAAGCCTCCGGGCCCTTCATTTGATGATGGGACACAACTCAAAACAGGGAGAAACAACTGAAAATATCCATTAATAACTGGAACATGGAAAGTACAATGTATGAATCTTGGAAAATTGGAAATTGTCAAAAATGAAATGGAACGTTGCCACACTTGAGCCATTGATGCTGCCACTTGGCCAATCCATCTCGCTGGGGGTCTTCCTCTTTTTCTCTGACCCTCCACTTTACCAAACATGATGTCCTTCTCCAGCACAGATTGATATCCTAGGCATACGGGAGCTGAAATGGACTGGCATTGGCCATTTTGAAAGTGATAATCATACGGTTTACTAAGATGGGAATGACACATTGAAGAGGAATTGTGTCCCATTCATCATCAAAAAGAACATTAAGAAGTACAACCAGAATGCTCCTTGTAAGCCAGGATGGTAAGACTTCGTCTATCATACTTTGGACATGTTGTCAACATTGACCAGTCTCTGGAGAAGGCCATCATGTTAGGTAACATGGAAGTCAGCAACAAAGAGGAGGACTCCCAATGAGATGGATTGGCAAAGTGGCAGCACCAATGGGTTCAAGCCTAACGATTATGAGGTTGGCCCAGAACCAGGTTGTGTTTCATTCTGCTGTGCATAGGGTCACTATGAGTCAGAATCGACTCGACGGCACCTGCCAATGACAAAGTGCAGTACATTCATCATGATGGCAACCACCACCTCTGCCTAGCTCCAAACATTTTCATTAATCCAAAAGGAAACCTCCCTCATACTACCAGCCTCATTGCGTACTCTTCTGTCCTCCTAACCCCCTAGAACCACGCATCTGCTTTCTGTCTCTGTGGATCTGTCTATTTATGTTAATAGAATCATAGAATATATGAGCTTTCCTGTCTATTTTTCTCATTTAGAAGAATGTTTTTGAGGCTCACCTGTGCCTTAGTTATCTATTAGTTAACAGTTAGTGTCTTAGTTATCTTCTGTAATCTGCTGTAACAGAAACACCACAAGTGGATGCTTTTAATAAACAGAAATTTATTCTATCACCATCTGATTAGGTGCCATCGAGTCGGTACCGACTCATAGTGACCCAATGCACAACAGAACAAATCACTGCCTGGTCCTGGGCCAACTTCACAATTGTTGCCACACTTGAGCCCATTGATGCTGCCACTTGGCTAATCCATCTCTCTGGGGGTCTTCCTCTTTTTCTCTGACCCTCCACTTTACCAAACATGATGTCCTTCTCCAGCAACTGGTCCCTCCTGACAATATGTCAGAAGTATGAGAGACGAAGTTTGTCCATCCTGGCTTCCAAGGAGCACTCTGGCTGCACTTCTTCCAACACAGATCTGTTGGTTCTTTTGACAGCCCATGACACTTTCAATATTCTCCTCCAACACCATAACTCAAAAGCATCAATTCTTCTATGGTCTTCCTTATTCACTGTCCAGCATTTACATGCATATGAAGTTATTGAAAATACCATGTCTTGGGTCAGGTGCACCTTAGTCCTCACGCTGACATCTTTGCTTTTCAACACTTTAAAAAGGTCTTGTGCACCAGATTTACCTAATGCAATATGTCATCTGATTTCTTGACTGCTGCTTCCATGCGCGTTGATAGTTGATCCAAGAAGAATGAAGTCCTTGACAACTTCAATCTTTTCTCTGTCTATAAAAATGCTGTTTATTGGCCCAGTGATGAGGATTTTTGTTTTCTTTTCTCACGATCTAGGAGGCTAGAAGTCTGAATTCAGAGTGCTAGCTCAAGGGGAAGGCTTTTTTCCAGTGCCGGCTTCTTGGTGATTTCCATGTGGTGTGGAATCTATCTTCCCCTGGGTGTAGAAGGTTCTCAGCTTGAGGATCCCCGGTCCAAAGGACAGGCTTCATTTCTTGTTCTTCTTTCTTAGTGGTTCTGAGGCCCCTCTTTCTTTGCTTGCTTCACTCTCCTTTTATATCTCGTAAGATAAAAGGATATTCAGGCCACATCCAGGGAAGTTCCTTTACATAGGATCAGGACTGTGACCTGAATAGGGTTTTGCATCCTATCTTAACCCCCTTACAACTGGCTTGTTGATTACATTGGACCATACGATGAGGGGTGATCACATCAATCCAAAGCTGCCAACTTACATCATTGTACAACTACCAAACCATTGAGAATCATGGTGCAGCCAAGCTGACGTATGTTTTGGAAGACATCATTCAACCATGACAATCCACATTGTTATAGGTATCGGTACTTTATTCCTGTGCTTTATTCCTTATTGTGGTTGAATAGTCCCCATTGCAAAGATATCAAATTTGCATATTCATGAATCTGTTGATGGACATTTAGGCTGTCCTATCTTTTGACTGTTAAGAGTAAAACCAAATCAAACCCATTGCCAACAAGTTGATTTCAACTCATAATGACCATAAAGGACAGACTTGAACTGCCCCACGAGGTTTTCAGTACTGCAATTTTATGGGAGCTAACTACTGTCTTATCTTTCTCCCATGGTATAACTGGTGGGTTTGAACCACTGACCTTTGCATTAGCAGCTTAGAGCTTAACCACTTTGCCACCAGGGCTCTTTGCTATTAAGATTTGTTGTTGTTGTTAAGTGTCTTTGAGTCAGTTATGACTCGTTGTGACCCACTATAGGGCTTCCGAGCCTTTTTCTTTCTCCCACAGAATGGCTGGTGAGTTTGAACCACAGACCTTTGCTACTGTCCGGTGGCCTTAAGCCTACATTTTGGTTGGGAAATTGAGCCTTAGATCCCAAGAAGTTGGCCCCCTTCACTTAGCGAGGAGGTGGCAGAGCCAAGTGACCCAGTTCAGTTTTGCCTAAAGCCCTCCTTTCTGAGACTGTCTTAGCAGTTCCACATGGGGAGCACTTTGTCCTCTTCATGCGGGTTGTTTGGTTTTCTTCAGAGTTGAAGAACAGCTCTTCTTCCTGTCTTCTAATGTGCCACACCAATCTGAATGGAAGCTTCTCGTCTACGGGGGTGGGGAGGATGGTAAACCAGCTCACTCAGTTTGTTGGGGCTACATGCAAGCAGAGTGGGAATCCACTGTGTTCACAGATTTCTCACTTTGCATCTCAAAGTGAAGAAAACAGAAATCCTCACCACTGGACCAATAAACAACAGTTTTATCAATGGAGAAAAGATTGAAGTTGTCAAGGAGTTCATTCTTCTTGGATCAACCATCAACACTCATGGAAGCAGCAGTCAAGAAATCAAATGACATATTGCATTAGGCAAATCTGGTGCACAAGACCTTTTTAAAGTGTTGAAGAGCAAAGATGTCAGCTTGAGGACTAAGGTGCGCCTGACCCAAGCCATGGTATTTTCAATCACCTCATATGCATGTGAAAGCTGCACAGTGAATAAAGAAGACTGTAGAAGAATTGATGCTTTTGAGTTATGGTGTTGGAGGAGAATATTGAAAGTGCCATGGGCTGTCAAAAGAACCAACAGATCTGTGTTGGAAGAAGTGCAGCCAGAGTGCTCCTTGGAGGCTAGGATGGCCAAACTTCGTCTCTCATAGTTAGGACATATTGTCAGGAGGGACCAGTTGATGGAGAAGGGTATCATGTTTGTTAAGGTGGAGGGTCAGAGATAAAGAGAAAGATCTCTACTGAGATGGATTGGCAAAGTGGCAGCATCGATGGACTCAAGTGTGACAACCATTGTGAGGTTGGCCCAGGACCGGGCAGTGTTTCGTTCTGTTGTGCAGAGGGTCACTATGAGTCGATACTGACTCGATGGCACCTTAACAATGATGGGGGGGAGAACCAGGTTCATTCCTGTCCTGAGTGCTTCATGCGCAGCCACCATCTGTCAGTTGGCTGTGGCTTGCTATGCTGATGCTGAAATTTCCAGATGGATGTGGCCTTGGAAGAAAGACCTGGATGTCTGCTTCTGAAAACCAGCAGATGAAAGCCCTATGGACCGGAACGGTTCCGTCATGAGGATGTCACAAAACTGGGCAGTGTTTTGTTCCTTTGTGCATTGGGGGACCCATTCAAGGGCAGCTAAGACCAATAATAGGAGATACAAACTGAGAGTACGCAGGTTCCGAGTGGAGGCCCAAAGTGATGACCCTTTTTGGGGTATGCTTGCACATACACTGCAGATCTGTTCTTGGTATATAAACACACATGAGCGCCTAGTGAAACGATTTCACTTCTCTGCCTCGCACTAGACCTGCCCCTTCTCCTCAGCAGGGCTTGTCTCACAAGCCTCGGGGTCTGGCTGGGCATTCCCCAGGTGCTCAGTCATTATTTACTGGCTGTCTAGTCAACAGGCGGCCCCTGAGCTCACCATTACCATGCAGTGTAAGGATGGATGGAGAACTGAAGGAAGGGTGTCTTCATCTCCCCCACCTCTCTCCTCCTGGGCCAAATTAGACTTCACTCTGGCCTCTGAAGCTGGTCTAAATAGCCCCACCTTGATGCTTTTGAACAAGTGTCACAAGCTGACAAGTGTACCACAAAACTGATACGTACCCAGAACCTCAGAATGTAACCTTATTTAGAAACAGAAGCTCCGCAGATGTTGTTAGTTAAGAATCTCAAGATAAACTTGTCCTGGACCCTGATTCCAATAACTGGTGTCTATTTATGAGAATGGAAAGGGAGATCTGGACACACAGGGACAAGAGGAGATGGTCACATGAAGTAAGAGAGAGACAGATTGGAGTTATGCAACCAGAAGCTAAGAAACCCACCAGAACATTTCTCTTCTAGGCCATGGCCCTACTGACGCCATGATGGCAGACTTCTGGTTTACTGGATGGAAAGTGAACACATTTCTGTGTTTTTGAGCTCCCCAAACTCACTGCTGTCAAGTTCGTTCTTACAGTAAATCTGTCAGATAAAGTAGAACTCTCCATAGGATTTCTGAGGCTCTATATCATTGTGGGCTAACGCCCTGAATTGCAAAGTCAGTTTGAATTGCAAGGTTGGTGGTTCTAGCTCACTAGCTGCTCCTCGGAAATCCTATACAGGTTTGCTGTTGCGTCAGAATCGACTCCCCAGCACTGAACAACAACCACAGCAACTTGTCATTACGGAAATGAACTGACACATCTTTCTTCTTCAGAGTAGCAGGTGGGTTTGAACCACTGATCTTTCAGTTAGCAGGCCAATTCTTACCCTAAGGCACCAGCAGAGCTCCTTTGAGTCATCTAGTTAGTGGTGATTTGTTACAAGTTAAAATTTGGGAACAAACACAGCTGACTTCTTCCACACATCATTCTCTGTCAGCCGATCTCCCTGCCTTTTATAAATACTTCCTGGGAGCTTCCTCATATTGGGGAGGTCACAGGGCCACAAAGACGTGTCCTTGAGGAACTATCATCAGGTTCTTGGCCTTTAAGCAAGAAAGCCCAATAGTCTGTCTTAGCTTCAGTCTCTTAATCTGTGAATTGGGGATGACATCACCACCCTGGGGATTAAGGCTAACAGGGCAGGTAAAACACTCGGGGCATGGCGGCTTCCTCTTGAGAGTGTTAGATCAAACCTTCCTCCAAACCTTTGGGGATCTCCATCAAGCAGCCTTACCTCCCCTCTGGCTCTGCCCAGGGCAGCTGGGCTAGAAGGTGCCTTCTGAGAGGATGTAGCTGAAGTAAACAGTCTGTTCCTTCCAGCAGGGTGTTGTGAGGGAGAGCTAGAGGCATGCACCAAGGAGGAAGGAGCTGGAAAGGTGCAGGGAATCCTGGGTCTATTCTGATGGGACCTCAGGGAGCAACTCAACCTCTGAACCTTGGGCTGAGCTGAGCTGTCTGTTCACTTGCCTTGCATCACATGCTGCTGAGGAGCATCTCACAGGCCTTGGTCCATCTTCCGGAGGCCAGCGATCTGCTTTTCCATCTCTGAGAACATGGCTTTGTGTGTCCACACCAGGCCACCAGCCTGCAAACACACAGAACACCAGCAGTTCCAAAGCTAGGCCTTAAGAGACTTGAGCATGTGCGGGCGTCCAAGTGCAAACAAGGAGTGAAGTATTTCAAAACCTGGTATTTCACCAGAAACAGCCCTTCAGAGGGGCCCAAAGTATACAGTCCTGTGTTTGCACTTAGCAGACTGGGAGGCCTAGCTCAAGGCTCCTTGGTCAGGTCTTCCCTGTGTAAACAAGGGAAAAGAAAACAGCTTCTACTGACAAGGGGGTTTTCCAACAAGCTGGAGAAGAAGAGAGGGCGAGGAGGCGGCTGCCCGCTCCCCTAGGCTCTTCCTGCAAACAGCATGGAGGCCGTGGGGCTTTCTTGTGAGCTCATGGTATAACCCTGAAGGGAATCCCCCACTAATGATTGTTCCTAGTTCCTGTGTGTGATGTGCTGTTCTCTCCTCAGAGTTGATCCCCTTCCATCCGGGCAGCCACCTGAAAAGGTAGGAATTGCCACCACCCTCATGTTTTAGATGGAGAAACTGAGGCTTGGTGAGGTTCAGATCATAGTTTGGTAAATGGTGGCACCAGGTTTCAATGCAGGCCATCCTAATACCAAGACCGGTCCGTGCTCCTCCCATCCCTATGTAGAACTTGTCCTTCCTCGCTTGCTTCCTCTAAGGACCCTGAGTCCAACCATGGTTCAGCTCCTGCCTTCGAGGAGCTCCCAGCTCGAAGTTGACAGCCCTGCAGATAGGTGAGCTCAGGGCTAGCACCGAGGGGTTATCAAAGAGTTATGCGGATGAGAAAAGGAACCTCTGTCAGGGGAGGAGTTGGGAACAGTAAACAACTGAGATGAGTCTTAGAAAGTTGTTGGTGCTGGCCAGGTAGACAAGAGGGACACTGTCCTCCTTGCCCTTTGGCAACTGGATCCTGTGTCCTTTGTCATAACTATCGCCTTGGTATGGAGAGGACAGTGGATAGGACCACTCACATGAAGGTCTGGGAGGGGATGCAATGGACTAGTGACTGAGTTGTGGAGTCTACAGAAGACAATGAGGACTGAGGAGGCCCTGATGATTCCATCCTGAGCATCTTTTGGAACATCAGCCCTAAGAGGACCCCAAGGGAAGACTGTGGTAGTCAGTGTGGGTAGTGATGATGTAATGGTAGTGCATCACATGCCCATATTTGTCAGTTTCACCCTCTTGATCTCCACAGACCTTTCCTTAGCACAGGCAGGACAGGCAGATTCTCATCCTGTGGCACAGATGGGAAAGGCTCTGGGTCAGGGGACTCTGGGATGCTGGCCAGTGTGACTTAAGGGAGGTCCCTTAATTGGTTCCATCTCTGATCTCATATTTTCAGTGGAAAATGAGGTGGACTGATGATCCCTGGAGTCTGGCTTGAGCCACAGCTCCAGTGTGGAGACGTAGGGTCCTGGAGTCTGCCATATCAGCATGAGAGGACAAGACATGCTTGGACCAGGAGGAGAAGGCCAGACCACAATTCAGGATTAGAGATGCTCAGGACTTAGTTCTGCCATTCAGATCTGCTTCTCCCTGGTCCCTGGCTTCTGAACCCTGAGCCCCTTTGGCCTCTGCCTCGTTGGGCATGGTTACAAAGCTCCTTTAAGACTGCTGATAAATGCCCAAAGGGCACACCACTCCTCTATAAACCTCAGCCTGAGGATGCTCATTGCTAACTCCAGGGGCTGACAAATCTATGTAATAATTGTCTCCCCCGATTAAAAGCCTAGAGGTAACCCATTCCACAAGCAAGCCTCCTATCTGAAGGCACTCAGCTTTCTCCCTCCAGGCATCGGGAAGCTCACCACTCTGTCTCATGCTCTTGGTGCTGACACATCGCTGGTGTCATAACCCCTCCAGGATGGGATCTCTACTCCTGACTCAACTCCGTCAGGTGCAAGATGTGTAACCACAGGTAAGACATTTCCCTGTAAAGTGGAGGCACTTTCTGTCTTGGCTCATTCATGAGATTGAGAACATCAGATGAAATAGCAAGCCTGGCCAACCCCGCTGATGCTGAGTCCATTCCCACTCAGAGTGGATCTATCGGGCAAAGTAGCAACTGTGAGCAGACTGCCTCATCTTTCTCCTGTGGAGGCTGATGGGTTTGAACTGCTGATCTTGTGGTTATCAGCTTCACTCGCCATGCCACGAGCTTAAACTGTAAGGTGTGGTGTAAAGTTCAATCACTTTCTGTTTCAAGGACCATAGGACCATCTAACCCAGTTCCCAGAAGAAAACACAGAAGGTCAGAATGGCTATGACTTGTCCAAGTTTCTCTTGCAGCAGATCCGGGACCAGTTTCTAGATTCAGTCTCGTCCTTTTAACACTGTGGTTGGTGCTATGATTCAGAGACCTTGTAACCTGCTTTCACAGAAAAAAATGTAACCACCACCCAGCTGACCATTGGCATGGAACATCTCTTTGCTTTCAAAAGAAAAGAAGAAAATAATTCCAAACCCCAGCAACCACAGAGCAGCAACTTCTCAGGAAAAGCCAACTGCTCAAAGCTACCAGGAATACAGCGTGATGGAAACCAGTCTTGCTGCCTACCACCCAACAAACATGGCCCATTCTGAACAGCGATGGCCAGTGTCTTCCTGTCACCAAGCTCCTCCAAATCACCAGGGGAGGTTGTTTTGACATTTGATTAGCCACAGAGTGTAACTTGTGAGTGCTTGAATGAGCCAACTCCAAAGTAATCACAGCGTTGAGTGTTTTAGGCTGTTAGAGATACCACTGTATCAGGGAAAGGAATGGTGGGCAAAGCTCCAAGAGGGAAGATAAGTGAGCTGTTGGGAGAAATTAATACGGAGAAAGGAAGTGGTGAATGAAGCCAAATGCAAACAGGGTCCTAAGATGTCCATGACTCATACATTTCTTTGGTACCAGGGATGTGAGTTCCCCATTCAGACTTGAGTTAGTAAAAGTGCTTATCCATAGGGTGACCTAGCAGGAAGATTCATGGGTGGGGTGGGCCCAGAGGAGAAGGAGAAGGGGTTGGTTAGTGCTGGGGAGTCTTGTGTAACTTTTAGGCAGAGCCGGCATTGAGCTTCTCGTCCAGGACTGGCAGATCCTAGGGGCCCTGAGAGAAGAGCGGGAAGCAGGGGAGGAGAGGTGAAGATACACAGAAGGATGCTGGGAGGTGAGGGTGGTGAATGAGACTGGAGAGGTTGCTGGCAGGGACCCAAGACAGGAAGCATGGCTGAATTCTAAGTTCTTAGAAAAGTTGCTCAGACCAATCTACCCTGAGCTGTTCATTACTAAACTAGCCGCTGTGCAGTTGACTCTGACTCATGACGCCCCCTTGTGTGTCAGAGTAGAACTGAGCTCCCTGAGTTTTCAGAAGTAGTTCACCAGGTCTTACTTCTAAGGTGCTTCTGGGTGGACTCAAACCTCCAACCTTTTTGTTAGCATCACTTATAGTCCCTTTGTTTATTTTTAACAGCTACGGACCCTTGATGTGGAAAGTTGTGTCTGCCAAATGAGTTCACTTACCCATCTTTTTTTTTTTTTTTTTAAAGCAGAAATCTCAGGGACTCTGAGTAGCTCACCATGCCCTTGGTTGCTCATGCAATCAGATGGTCTCACCCAAGCTCAGCTCCTGGGCTCTAGCTGGCTTCACTGGTAAACTAAGTTTAGGTCAATGTCTGATCTCACTGGAGTTTTTGAAATGTTGGCAGTCACCTGCACATCCCACTGCTTTCTGCAAAGTTCTACTGTGACTCCAGCCCCACCCCTACTACTTGGGGATCACCTGCCTCTTGTTGGGGAGGCCTCCCTCCATGATGGAGGAAAGATAGTGAGGGAAATGGGAAAGGACTATGGGGAAGGCTATGGTCCCAAGACATAAGGGTGGGAGGACTGGGTCGGCAGTCACATTGGGCCCCTTTCTGGAGGCCTGGGCCTGGTTAATGCTGTCTTGTGGCCACTCTTGGGCTATGATGGCACCCAGCCTCTTGATGCTGCGCAGGCTCTTGTGGGCAGGAGGGCAGTTTGCCAGCAGCCAAGGGAAACCTCTGCTTCAATCTAAGGGGCCACGTCATCGTCCCCAAGTATGTACTACAATGGGGCCGATAGAGGAGACCAGGATAAAGGGCAACCATTGCTCAAGCCCAGTCCTAACCACAAGTAAGAAGGATGCCAATCCTCTTATTCCCACACTGTTCCCCTCACCAGAGCCTCTGGATGTTGTTGTCAGTAAGTACCACTGAGTCAATTCTGAATCATCATGACCTTGTCTAGGCTTCTGAGGCTTGGATCTTCCATGGGGAGGCTGGTGGGTTCAAACTGTCAATCTTGTGGCTCATAGTCCGGTGCTTATTCTACAGAGTCACTGTGCTCTCAAACCTATGGTTGTTTTTGTTGTTAAGTGTCGTTGAATCAGTTCTGAGTCATATAGACCCTGTATATAGACCCAAGGAGTGGCTGATGGGTTTTAACCCTTGACCTTGAAGTTAACAGTTCAATGCTTATCCTACAGTACCACACTCGGACTCCAAATCTCTGATAAAGTCTCAGAATTGCCTTCTAGAATTTTCTGAGCTGATAGTCTTAACTCAGTTTTCAGCTGAGGAAACTGAGGCTCTGTAGGGTTAAATAATTTGTAGAGCATTACTCTCTGGAATCCCATCCAGACTTGTTGAATTCACAGTCCAGGCTTGTAACCACCACTCCATGCTGAATGGAGGTCTTAGCAAACCACAGCGTTTCCTTGTCTGTTTTTCCGATGAAACTCAGCGCTCGTAGAAGACAGGAGTAGTATCTTATTTATTATTTGGACTTTATTTTGGAGTCCCTCCGTGGTGCAAATGGTGAACACGTCCATCTGCCAACCAAAAAGCTGGAGGTTCCAGTTCACCCCCCAGAGGCATCTCAGAAGTAAGACGCCATGATCTACACCTGAGAGATCAGCCACCAAGAACTTTGTGGAGACCAGTTCTCCTCTGACGCTTATGGGGTCATCGTGAGTTGAAGCCAAAGCAACAACAACTAGTTTTGGGTTCACTTTCTTTTAACTCATGGTTATTGAGGATTCATTTCATACTGGTAGAAGGCATGAGAGGAGAAGAGATGAAAGCAGACATGACCACAACACCATCAAAGCCTGGTGACAATGGTGGCGTGGGGCCAAGGAAGTGTGGAGGAGGGCACTGAGCTCCATGAGTACCCTCCTCCACACATTTGTGGACTCCTGGTGTGGCACTGTAGGATCAGCACTGCACTGGTAACTGACAGGTTGGTGGTTCAAACCCACCAGCTGCTCCTCAGAAGCCCTACACAGGGTCACATGAGTGGGAACAGACTTGATGACACTTAACAACAACAACAATGAGCGTTACTGGATCCTCAACACCTGAATGCTGAGAAAAGCACTCCAGTATCCTTTACCTCACAGTGACATTATTGGACAGAGATTGTTTATTTGACAGACAATCGTCAGGCCTATGATGTGCCTATAGCTTGCTAATCACTTAGAAAGATTCAGCACTTGGCTCTTAAAAACATTGTGACATAGTTGCTTTGTTGTTGCTGTTGTTAGCTTCAGTCGAGTTGGTACCAACTCACAGTGATGTTATACACAACAGAATGAAACACTGCCCTGTCCTGGACCAATCTCACTTGAGCCCACTGCTGTTGCCACGGTGCCAATCCATCTCCTTAGGGGTCTGATCCTCCACTTTACCTAGCATGATGTCCTTCTCCAGGTACTGGGCCCTCCTGACAATATGTTTGAAGCATGAGAGATGAACTCTGGCCATCTTGGCTTCCAAGGAACATTCCGCTTGTACTTCTTCCAACACAAACTTGTTTGTTCTTTTGGCAGTTCATGGCATTTTTAATATTCTCTTCCAACACCATAGCTCAAATGCATTAGTTCTTCTACAGTAGTTACTTTATTATACCCATTTTGCAGATAAGGAAGCTGAGATGCACAGATGTTACATAACTGGGAAAGGCCCCAGGGTGTAACTATGACTCAACCCATATCTATCTGCTTCTGAGTCTACAAGTTTTCCACCAGAATACTGCATGCCTTCCATGTGGAGACCCTAGGGGAGCTGGCCTTAGGAGACCTAGGATAGGTGGACGATGTGTCAAGACCTCTAGGGTCTCCTACTTGCTAAGATGAAATGACAGGTCTGACAGGGGGTGGGACAGGCTGTGGCGGATCCTTTTTGAGGATTCACATGGGTGAGACAGGGCTGTTTAAAATAGAGCTTCTTCTGGAAAGGGAAAACATTGGAAAATAAAGTCAAAGAACGTAAAGGGGAGAAAAATATCCGTAGTCCCAACTACTGATCTTTTTGAATATTCTTTTGGAGATGTGGGAAAGTGTATCCCTCTTACATTTGGGGGGATGTGAGATGGTATAGACTTCATGGAAAGCAATCTAGAAGCATCTAGAGGTGTTGTTTTAGTTGTTGTTACATGCTGTTGAGTCAGTTCCGACTCATAGCGACCCTGTATAGGGTTTCCGAGAACAAGCTGATGAGTTCGAACCGACGACCTTGTGGTTCAAACCAACCTTGTGATCCAACGCATTATCCCACAGTGCCACACCAGGACTCCAGAGGTTACCTTGGTGACATTGCAGGTTCTGTTCCAGCTGTTGTTGTGTGTTGTCAACTCAGTGCCAACTCAGAGCAGCCCTGTTTATGGTTTCCAAAGCTGCAAATCTTCACAGGAACAGAAAGTCTTAGCTTTTTCCTATGAAGTGGCTGCTGGATTCGAATTGCTGACTTGCAGTTAGCAGCCCAACTCATAAACCCACTAGAACACCAGTGTTCTGGACCACTGCGGTAAAGCAAATGTCGCAATGAAGCGAGTCACATAACTGTTTTGGTTTTCCAGAGCTTATAAAATGTACGTTTATACTATACTAGACTCTAGAGTCCTGGTGTGGCGCTGTAGGATACTTCACTGGACCACAAGATCGGTTTGAACTATAAGGTTGGTGGTTCAAATACACCAGACACTCTTCGTAAACCCCTATAGAGGGTTGCTATGAGTCGGAACTGACTTGACAGCACTTAACAACAACAAGAACAACAACAAAAGTGTCTATTAAGGGTCATTGTGTGGGGCTCTAGGATAAGCACTAACTTGCTAGCCACAAGACCAGCTATGCCTTGGAAAGTCTATGCAGGGTCGCTATGTGTCAGAACCAACTCGGCAGCACTTAACAACAATGAACAACATATAGCTTATTAGGTATGCAATAGAATTATGAAAAAGTTGAAATAGTGTGAGAATTAATAAAATGTGACAGAGACATGAAGCGAGCTCATGCTGTTAGGAAAATGGCGCCCAGAGACTTGCTTGACCCAGGGTTGCACCAAAGTCTCGATTAAACAAAAAACACAGAACATAGTATCTGTGAAATGTAATAAAGCAAAGTGCAATTAAGTGAGTTAGGTCTGCTGTTCAGTAGAAAATGCATGCCCCCTCTAATTTAGCAATCTCTCCTCTAGAAATCGAGCAAGAGGAAATAAAGTCCCTTCATGTTAGCACAAGGATGTGGTTTGCAGCATTGCTTTAATCAGTTTACACACACACAGTAAGTACAGTGAATGCCCATCAAGCAGGAGAATGTTTGAATTAGCTACAGTGCATACATCATGGACTATTACACAGTCATGAAAAAGAATGACTTAGAGTGCTACCAGCTGGTGTTGGGGAGGAGCTGTTGAGAGGAGAAATGTACATAACATGACCCACCATGCAAGGCAATAGCAAAAGGTCCCTGCCTAAGTGCTTGTATGTATATATTTGTACGCAGACTTAGATCTAGGAATTCTGGGTAGTGCAACCATTTAAATACTGGACTAGCAACCCAAAGGCTGGCGGTTTGAACCAACCCAGAAGCTCCTCGGAAGACAGTCCTGGCGATTTGCTTCTAAAAGGTCACAACCTTGAAAACCTTATGGAGCAGTTGTACTCCGCATGCAGGTTGCCAGCAGTCAGGAATGATTGATAGCAACTAACACCCCCAACAAGATAGAGATCTGTATTACATGAGGAGTGTGTGAGCAGGCATAAGCACAAGGAAGACGACACTAAATCATAGCATAGGTGACCAGAGGAGAGAGAAGAGGGCTAGGAGTGGCCACTGAGACAGGAGGATGCGACAGCAGAGAAGATGCCATCCTAAGAAGAAATGAGAGTTCACAGAACACTAAAAACCATTTCTGCCAGCATTTAAAAAAACAAATGTTTATGATTCGGAAACATATATGACAAAACATTTGCCTTTTCAATCATCTTTATATGGATAGGCCAATGGCATTAATTATATTCACAGTGTTCTGCAAACATTACCGCTGTCTATTTCCAAATTTTGTCATCGCTCTTAACAGAAACACCACCACAGCAACCAAGGGCAGGTCGGGGCGGGAGGAGGATGAATGAGAGACATTACTTAAGGGATACTGAGTTTCTGTTGTTGGTAAATGCCATCAAGTCGGTTCCAACTCATAGCAACCCTGTATAGGGTTACCGAGGAACAGCTGGTGAGTTTGAACTGCCGACCTTGCAGTTCAGACAGACCTTGTAGTCCAGTGCTTTCTCATAAAACGCCACACCAGGACTCCTGATGTCTACTAATAAATGCAGGTCTCCATGCATTTATCAAGTGGATCTGGTGGTAAAATGGGTAACCATTTGGCTACTACCCTGAAAGACTGGTTTGAACTCACTCAATGGCTTCACCCAAGTGGCAGTCTGTTCCCATAAAGACTGTTGTTAAGTGCTGTCGAGCAGGTCCTGACTCATAATGACCCTGTATAGGGTTTCTGAGGCTGTACATGTTTGTGGAAGCAGAAAGTCTTATCTTTCTCTTGCTGAGCAGCTGGTGGGCTTGAAGTGCCAACCGTGTGGTTCTAGTGCATTGCTTACCATACAGAGCTACCCACATTCCCCCTATACACATTACAGCCTAGGAAACCTTATGGGGTAGTTGGACTCTGTCACATGAATTGAAATTGATCCAATAGCACCCAGTAACTTGCATTTACTCATTCTGGATAATTCCTATGTTGTTGTTGTTAGGTGCTGTGGAGTCAACTCTGACTCATAGTGACCCTGTACAGGGTTTCCGAGGCTGTAAATCTTTACAGGAGCAGAAAGCCTCATCTTTCTCCTGCGGAACAGCTGGTACTTTTGAACTGCTGACCCTGAGATTAGCAGCCCGATTTGTAACCACTACGCTACCAGAGCTCCTTAATTTCTATAAGTAGGATCATGTAATATTTATCTTTTTGTATCTGACTTATTTTACTCAGCAAATGGTTCCAAGGTTCATTCATGCTGTGGTACTTCATTCCTTTGTATTACTCAATAATATCCCATTGTATGTATCGATTACATTTTGTTTATCTTTTCATCTGCTGATGGACACTTGGATTGTTTCCTCCTTCTGGCTATAGCGACTTGTACTGCAGCGGACATTGTTACACAGATTCTCTTTGAGTTCTTGTGCTCATGACTTTTGAGTGCATGCCAAGGAGTGGAATTGCTGGGTCATATGGTAATTCTATGCTTAACCTTTTGAGGAACTGCCAGTTTCCCATAGCTGCTATACCATTTTACACTTCCACTAGCCATGGCTGAGAATTCTAGATTCTCCACATCTTCACCAACACCCTCTAGTTTCCATTTTTGAAATCATAGTCATCTTAGTAGGTGTAAAGTGGTAGCTCATTGTGGTATTGATTTGCGTTTCTCTCCTGACTCCTGGTGTGGCGCTTTGGATCAGCACTGGACTGTGATCCACAAGGTTGGCAGTTCAAACCCACCAGCTGCTCTTCAGAAACCCTGTGCTAGGAGTCAGAATCAGCTCGACAGTACTTAACAACAACAATAACAACTAGTGATGGTAAGCATCTTTTTCATGTGCTTACTGGCCATTTTATAGACTTCTTCAGGGAAGCATCAATCTATTCACATCCTCTGCCCATTTTTTAATTGTTTGTTGTTGTTGAGATATGTTGTTGTTAAGTGCTGTCTAGTCGATTCTGACCCATAGCAACCCTGTATAAGGTTCCCAAGGAGCAGCTGGTGAGCTTGAACCACCAACCTTGCAGTTCAAACGACTTTGCAGTCTGATGCATTAGCCCACAGCGTCACACTAGTATTCCTGTTGAGCTATAGGAGTTCTTCTTAATATATATTTTGGGTATGAATTCCTTATCATATATACAGTTTTCCCAAGTTTTGTCTCATGCTTCTCACTTTGGTGACAAAACCCTTTGAGGCACAAAATTTTAAAATTTTGATGAAGTCCCATATTTCGGTTTTATCTTTTGTTGCTGATGCTTTTGCTTTTTTATGTTCTAAAAAAATCTAAACTAGACTACCAATTTTTGACTATTACAATATTCCTCCAGTACAATTCCTTCTATGTAATCCACACTTCACAGCCTGGTGGTAAAAAGGGGGTCACAAACACACAGTATTCAGTAAGGACCTAACTCTGGGCCCCACTAGTGAAGTTAGCAGATCTACTGTCCTGCTTTGAAAGCTTCACCCACCTCACCAGGTAGTCCGTCCACTCAGCATGACTGGTCATTTTCTTCCTTTACTTCCAAAGTCTCTGTTATCTGTGAAATCAAACAAGGACCCCTCACCACTTCCACGATTGGGGATGAGGACACAATCCATCAAAGATGAGGGGGGCCTCCGAGGCCTTGGGGCTCCACTCAGAGCTTCCCACCTCCTCTTGGTCCCTCTTCCAAGGTAGGTCTGTGTTCTTGGGTTGCGTGAAACAGAAATCAAATTTGGCTAACTCAAACAAAATAAAAAGGGGGTCGGATCTTAGTGGGAGGACGTGAAGGAGGCTATAAGATGGACAGAAAGATGAGAACTCAGCCGTGAATCCAGAGCATCTATGGAGCTGGGTCTCATGTCAGCCTGTTACTTTTGCTGAATGGAACGAAGTTCAACCTTACCTCCTCTCTTGCCCCTGCTTACGATTCAGAGCCCAGGGGGCAGTTTCACTGTCACGTGCCCATCCTTTAATCTAACCAAAGCAGTGAGAAGGAAAGTCCAGCAGGAAGAGTCTCTGGGACCTCCACCTCTGCTTTCCCAGGGACTCTCAGGCGTCCTGCATATATTATAAGTCCAGGCTGTATACTGTTATTTCCCCAAAGGAAACCAAGGGCTGTTGGGAAAGGGAACTCAATGCTGGGGGCTCAAAAAAAGCCAACAGCTCACTTCTCACTACCTCTCCCATCCAAAGGATATAGAGAGATGGGCTGGGGTGGTGTTTACGTAAGATTCTTTTAGTTGTAACAGGGCTTGGAACCAGTGGATTCCAGTTTAACCCCCTGCTGAAGCTCTACGTTCCCACCCCAGATATACTGAATCAGAATCTATATTTTAACAAGATCCCCAGATAATTCTTACAGACCCCTAGGTGATTCTTAAGTACACACAAGATCTTATAAAAATGTAGATTCTAATTCAATATATCTGGGGTTTCAACAGGGGATTGAACTGAAATGAACCATTTTGAAGTTCTCGTTGTAAGTGATAGAAAGCAACTCCAGCTAGCTTAATAAGAAAACAGGATTTCTCATAAGGAAACTGAGCAGCTCAAATAATTTAAGGCCTCAGGAAGGGCCATGACAGGGCCAAACTTCTTTCTTAGCCTGTCTTTCTACTTGAGACTGTCTGCTTTCCCCAGTTTGAGTCTTCTTTTGCCAGACTGACTGTCTCGACCCTTTATGTTTATAAAGCTGGAACTCTGCCAACCCACAGCTCCTTCACTTACATTTCCGCTATTCTAGAAACTGGTCCAGCTGTCTGGCTGCCTCCCAGCCTCAGTTATGAATTTCCCAGAGAAAGAATCTGATTGGCTCTGCTTGAGTCAGGTGTTCACGCTTCTTCCAATCAATTGTGGCCAATAGGCAGGATCACGTGGTATAAACATGGCTGCCTGGAGCCTGAAGCTGGGGTGGGAAGCCTCTTCCCAGACAGTAGAGAACTTAACTGAAGTGTTGAGTCCAGGAAATGAAGAGTATCTCTTCATTCTCTAAGTCAAGCAAATATTCAGGTGTCCTACTTGGAGCTTGGGGATCAGGAAAGAGACACAAAACAAGGAAAAGAAAGTTGGGTGCAAACAGGATGTCCTATCTTAGGGAATTGCTGCAATTAGGCATGACTTTTGCTGCAGGGGGCATACTATGGGGTTGTCTCAGTTTGACTTTAAGAAGCACCAATGGAGTTGATAGTTACAATCAAGCTGGAGACACAGTTCCTAAAAATCAATGTTTACTTTTTTCAAAATAGTATATTTATACATAGCTTAAGAAATCAAATCATACTTAAAGGCTCAGTGAGTAAAGCAGCTCTCTCCTGCCTCAGTGCTCCTCACCCCTTACCAACTCCCTAAAGGAAACAACCCTTAGCCCCCTCAGCCTTTTATCTCCACATATTTCTAAATCAGTTACTGTGCTGGCCCCTCCCCCACTCCATTATCTTACTCTGGAAGCTGAGAATTTAGCTCCTTTCCAAACCTTCCCTCCCATTTCTCCTGTCCTTATCCTACTATGTTGTATTCCAGTTTGGGTCTGTGTTTCCATTATGGTTGTTGTTAAGTGCCGTCAAGTCATTTCTGACTCATAGCGATCCTGTATAGGGTTTCCGGGGAGCAGTTGGTGAGCTTGACCGCCAACCTTGCGGTACAAATTGACCTTATGGTCCAGTGCTTATCCTACAGTATACTATGAAAATACTGTTCTCCTGTGAGCCAAGTCAGGTACTATGACGGCATGCCCCTTGTTTTTCTTGTTAATATTCCCTTTGCTTTTTCATTTGCTCAGTCCTCTGTTCTCCAACAGAGCTGTTGAGTGCTTATCAAAATTCGTTTTGAAAAGGACATGCTGGGTAATATGTAAGTTTATCTCCACCCTTTCCCTCCCTACTGCGGCTTGCTCTCCAGCAGGAATCTGATGTTTGGCCACTTTTTGGATGGGATCTTCCATTTCCTGTAACACATGTATTCTAATTTCTTAATTTTTTTCTCTTGTTTGGTTGAAGTACGCACCCCATTCTAGAGTACCTTCCTAAGAAAGCATACAAAGTGGCTCGATCTTTCGCATGTTTGAAAACATACTTTATTCCACCCTCATATTTGACTTCTAACAGGCTGAACTCCATGTTGACTACAACGCTCCTCTGCATTTTGCAGGCTTGTTTCCATTTTCTTCTGTTTCTTCCAGTTGTGATTCATGCCAATGCTGTGAATGTGTAGGGGGCAGTAGGGGGGTATCTAGGAGTGCAACTGCTTCATGTGTGGCTTTTGAACCAACTCCATGGCAGCTTTCAGCTGTGCACATCACCGAGACTTTTACAGACTTGGAAACCTTCAAGCGCGTGGAACCTCTCGGGGATTCTTTAAGACAAATCAATTTGCTTCCTATTGTTCTCCAGTCCGCAAGTACTTTCATCTGTAGCTGTCTTTGCTCTGCTGAGTCATTGCCACTCACCCCTCTGCTTTCCAGCTTCCAGGTATTTGCTGACATCTCTTATCTCCTGATGCCACAGATCACTTTGGGCTGGTGATTTTATACATTTTTCTCTTTCCTGCCAATTTAGTAAAAGAGAGTAAGAGACGGTCAAGATGGATTCAAGCCACCAAATTTAGCTGCATTAGAATCTTGGGCTTCCCCCACATGGTTGAAACTTAGGCTTTTCCCCCAAAGGATTCTAAGATTTATGGACCTCTTTTTATCTTTACAGTTTTTCTCTTGTAGGTGTCTTCTACCAGGGTTTGTTGGGCTACATTTAACTGGCATCTTGTATTTAGGTTTTTGTTTTTCTTAAATTTTTGCCTTCTCCTTTACCCAAGTTAATGTGTCTGTTGTTGTTGTTATTAAGTGCTGATGAGTTGAGTCAGTTCTGACTCATAGTGACCCTGTAGATAGTTTCTGAATAGTTGCTGTTGAGTTTGAACTGCCAACCTTATGGTTCAAATTGACTTTGAGGTCAAGTGCTTATCCTAAGGCACCACATGTTGAGTTGGTTCCAACTCATAGTGAGCCCGTGTACAACAGAATGAAACACTGCCCAGTCCTGTGCTAGCCTCACAATTATTATGCTTGAGTCCACTGCTGCTGCCATGGTGACCGTCCATTTTGTTGGGTGTCTCCCTCTTTTTCGCTGATGGTCCACTTTACCAAGCATCATGTCCTTCTCCAGGGACTGGTTCCTTTTGACAACATGTCCAAAGTACCAGAGACAAAGTCTCGTCATCCTGGCTTCTAAGGAGCACATGGTTGTACTTCTTCCAAGACAGAAACGAATTGACATAGTGAATAAGTTTGGTGCAAGGTTACAACCCTGACGCATATCTTTCCTGATTTTAAACCATTCTGTATCCCCTTGTTCTATTCCAATGACTGCCTCTTGGTCTATGTCCAGGTTCCTTATGAACATAATAAAGCGTTCTGGAGTATCCATTCTTCACAATGTTATCCATAGTTTGTTATGATCCACACAGTCGAATGCCTTTGCATAGTGAGTAAAGCACAAGTAAACATCTTTCTGGTATTCTCTGCTTTCAGTCAAGATCCATCTGACATCAGCAGTGATAGCCCTCTTTCCACGTCCTCTTCTGAATCTGGTCTGGATTTCTGAAAGCTCCTTGTCAATGTACTGCTGTAATGATTTTTTTTTCTTTTTCATTTTCAAAAAAACTTTTTACTGTGAATTGAGTGAAGGTTATAGACAAGATCATCAGCTTTACATTCAACAAAACATACACTTGTTTCATCTCAAGGATTACATTCTCCTCCATGCAACAACCGTTACCCCGCTTCTTCTGTGTAGCTTCCAATTGTATTCTACCCACTTCTCGTTCCTTTCAACTTTGTCCCTAGAAAAACGTTGCCCTTTTGATTTTGAATGACTGACCATTCCATGGTGAGCATTCTCACCAGTGCTATTGTCTCCCTATTCACTGTTGGGGTGAAAATTGGGCTAGGTGGGTGAATTTTATTCCAGAGGAAACTTGGTCTTTTTTTTTTTTTTTTTTTTTTTTTTTAATAATTTTGTGTTTTGTTCTACATTTTCTTCCACTCTATCTGGGATCTTCTAATGGGATCCCTATCAGGGCAGTTGGTAGTGGTTGTTGGGCACCATCTAGTTCTTCTGGTCTCAGAGTTGTGGAGACTGGTGTTCACATGGTCCATTAACCTATTGGACTGATAGATTCCAAGCTTCTTCAATTCTCATCATTCTTCTTTCTTCCATACCTGGAGAGACCAATAGCTTCACATTCGATGGCTGCTCATGGGTTTTCAAGATCCCTGATGCTACTCACCTAAGCAGGGTGTAGAACACTGTGTTTGTGGACTACGGTATGCCAATTGACAATGGTGTCCCCTGAGACTATGGTCTTTAGTCCCCAGGCCCATAAACTCATTGCCTTAAGATGTTGGATAATACCTAGAAAGTTTTCATCATTTTCCCACTGTATTCTGCAATCATTTTTTAATTATCTTTAGCAGAATTTTACTTGCATATGATATTAATGATATTGTTTGATGATTTATGTATTGTTACACCACTTTTCTTTGGAATGGGCACAGATATGAATCTATTACAATCAATTGTTCCAAATTTCTTGGTAGACTAGTGAGTGCCTTCAGTGCTGAATCAGTTTGTGGAAACATTTCATTTGGTATTCCGTCAATTCCTGGAGCCCTCTGGTTAATGTGTGGTTGTTGTTAAGAGCTGTCAAATCAGTTTTGACTCATAGCAACCCTGAATAGAATTTCCAAGTAGCATCTGGTGAGTTTGAACCACTGACCTTGTGGTTCAACCAACCTTTCGGTCCAGTACTTATCCTAAAGGACCATTAATAGTCTTCCTTTTTAACAGCTACGTGGGATTTATATTCCAGCAAAGAAGATGTGGAATGGTTTACTTACTCAATTTTTTATTGCTGGATGTTTAATTTGCATCCCATCCCCCCTTCCACCATAATAAACATGTTTTTGCATATGGCTCTTCCTGTTCTTTGAATTGTTTCCTTAGGATATATTCCAAAAGGTGCCAGTTTTATTAAGATCCGGATATAGCTCACCAGTCTGTTTCTGGAATGGTTGTAAGAGTTTTACCTGAGGGTTGAAGAAATGGGCAGGTTGTCGTGGCTGCCCAGGCTGGTCGGACAGAGTGTGCGCATCACGTTTAGGTTACAGGTTGGGCTCCCCTACACCGAGTCCCCATGACTATGGAAGCTGATAACGCATCCATTCTTACTAAGAAATGTCCACATGCTTGTCTAGACCAGTGCACGAAACAATGCTTGGGAGCAAAGACAGGAATGCAAACTCCTTCACTTTCCTTCCGAATCTTATTTACGCTGTGTTGCGGGTATAGAGGAGGGACAAAGGGAATATTTTTAAAAAGTTATTTGAATAAAATTGTATGAGCTGACATCAACATAGATGGTTAGTGATGGAAAATAAGAGCGTCTTGCTACCTCTCCTCATTCTTCCAGGAACAAAAGTCAGGGCATGTAATTTCAGGCTACTTTCTGAAAACTGCTTTTAAAGCTTGGGGGTCTTCTGTGCTGTGGGGGCTGGTGAGGTCATTCATTCAGTGCCCTGTTTTACAGATGAGAAGACAGATCCCAGAGGGGGAAAGAGTCTGATCCATAGTCACACAGCAAACTAACAGTAGGGCCTAAACCAGAGCCCAGGTCTCAATGCCACCGGTGAGTCAGGCTGGCGTTGGCTGTCATTTGTCAGCACCTTGTCTCTGACAAATAGATCTCAGTGGTGGCCCAGGGGGGCTGTGGGCTTTCCCCCAGCTTAGTGCTCTGGAGGGGCAGTGGCTTGTTGTTGTTGTTGTTGTTAAGTGCCGTCAAGTCGGTTCTGACCCATAGCGACCCTGTACAGGGTTTCTGAGGGTGTAAATCCTTACGGGAGTAGAAAGCCTCATCTTTCTCCCGCAGAGTGGCTGGTAGTTTCGAACCGCTGACCTTAAGGTTCGCAGCCCGATTCGTAACCACTATGCTACCAGAGTTCCTGGGGCAGTGGCAGTAGCACTTTAATCAATATTGCTTTTTGCAGGAAGCTCTCTGCTGGCTTGGAAGTGTGGTGAACTATAGTTCTTAGTATTCACTCTCGCTAGGAGTGTCTTCCTATGGAGCTCTGGTAGCGTAGTGGTTATAAATCGGGCTGCGAAACTTAAGGTCAGCCGTTTGAAATTACCAGCTGTTCTGCAGGAGAAAGATGAGGCTTTCTACTCCTGTAAAGATTTACAGCCTCGGAAACCCTGTGCAGGGTCACTATGAGTCAGAACCGATTCCACGGCACATAAGCAACCACCAGGAGTCTTCCTATGAGAGGGGCAGTAGCTTTCAAGGCTGGCTCAGAATGGGAGCTTATAGGGTGGCTCTTAGAGTCCCCAAAAGTCACAGAACCCCCAGGAATTGCTGCGTGGAGGCCCTCCAGTCTCCCTTTGTTGTTGTTGGCTGCTGTTGAATCACCTCCAACTCTTGGCAACCCAATGTACAAGGTTCTGGCAGTTATGATCCATCTGGTTTACACCGGTTGATTGTTTAGAAGTCGATTGCAGGGACTGGATTCCTAGTTGATGTTAGTCCGGGAGCCCTGCCAGAGCATGCAGGAATGTGCAGGTCTCTGTGGACAGTTGGTGGCTGTACCCGAGGCACACTGGCCAGGAATTTACCATGGGTCTCCTGCAAGGAAGAGCTCCCACCCCTGTCCACCCCCCACCACTGTCCCTTCCTTGGGGTCTTCCAGACCTTGCAATGGGCCAATAGGTTTGAGTTGGAGATTATCTGGTGACAGTAGGGCTGGTGACAGTTTCCTTTACTCCCCAGAACCAAGATGCTTCTTAGAAACCTGGTGTGGCATCCGAGGATCAGCACTGGACTGCTAACCACAGGTTGGTGGTTCAAACCCACCAACTGCTCCTCGGAAACCCCATCCAGGGTTGCTATGAGTTGGAATCGACTAGACTGCACTTAGCAACAACAAAGGGTGACTCTAGTGTCAACTGCTTGTTCCACGCAGGAGGACGCCCGTGACCTGAGGATGTCAACTTCCAGCCCAGGTACTGTCTCAGGACCATGGCATGGTGCCTGCTGGACTGAGCACATGAAATTGCTATTTTTGATACAGAACCCATAAAAACAAACACCTATCATATGATTCAATTCATGTAGAGAGCCTACCGTAGAGCACTTTGTCAGTGACAAGGAGGCCACTCGTATGTAAACTTAGCACCTATCGAAAATGCCATAGCCATCAAAGTTAACATGGATTTTCTAGACTCCGATCTCAGTGGTTTAGGCAAGAAAGAATACACGGACTAACGTTGGTTGGGTACCTAAAGATTTTTTTTTATACTTACTATTTGATCAGCATTTTATGTCATATAATTTCATCCTCCCGATGGTGCCAGGGAGGGAGGGTTGGTGTGATAGTTTCTAGCTTGCAGATAAAGAAGAAACGGAGGCCCTGGGAGGTTGAATAAATAGCTCAAAACTGCCCCGCAGGTTGGTGGTGGAATTGGGATTGAAACCCAGCGTTTCTGACTTGTGAGACCCCACGCTTTCCCTAGCAACACTCTGCTACTTTCAGAGTACCACTGAAGAGGGAGTCTTGAGTGTTGGGGGCTTTAGATGCTCTCTTCTGATTTTAAATAAGGAAAATATAGAATTGATTGTGAACTCTCCCAGATACATACATAAGCCTTGTGCACACATAGAATGATTTTCTTGAGTTAATAAAACACTGTCTTATCAGTCACCATATCATCCCATGAATGCAAAAGTGGTCTCCATGTTACAGAGGAAAATGAATCACAGAGAGTTTATGAGGCTTAAGTAAAGTCACACAGCAAGAAGGACCACAGCTGAGATCTGCACTTCAAAACCAGTGCTCTTTGCTGGGCCAGAGTCCTGGCTTCTGTTCTGTGGAAGGGCTCACAGCCTGGATTCTTCTCACCTGGGGATATGGTGGTGGTTCTCTGTGTCCTATCTGCCCTCCACCTGCCAGCAAGCAGCTTCAGCGGCCAGATTTGTGGGGAACAATCTCACTGCTGGGATCATCCTGAATTGCAGTCTCCCTGTAGCAGCCTCCCTCCCTCCCCACTGCACACACACACACACACACACACACACAGCGAGAGCTCTGAGGGGAGGCATAGGGCCCTCCTTCCTCAAAATAGCTCTGTGTTATTAGCTGCATTTAATTGAAGGTGTTTCGAGGGCAGCCTCCACCGGGCCCAAACCAAATGGAAAATGACACACTGTCAAATTAATGTCCCCAGACCATGATAAATGGCCGTGCTGAGTGAGTAATGCTTCCATTTCTTGTTTTAAAGGAGAAAGATGCAGCCAGGCTCTGTGCCTCTGTCCCTGTTAGGTGGGGAAAGGTCAGGGACATCCTTTCTCGCCTGGGCACCGGAGTGGGCTTCCCGGCTTCTGCTGTGCTGCTCTTCCTCTCACTTCTGTCTCTGGAGCCTGGGGAGATTGCTGAGCAGCTTGTGAGCCTCCAGGCCAATGTTCAGAGAGGAAGAAACAGGAGATTAAGACAAATCCTTCACCAGCCACTGCACTTTCTATCTTCTAGAGCATGGGCACCGCAGTTCTCTCAATTGATTAGTCGGCAGTTGAGGTCTCCTCCTGACCTCCAGCGGTACCGCATGGGCCCCTGCGTTCAGCCATACTGACTCCTCAATCCCACCCTGTGGACAATGCAAGGCATGATTTTGGAACTGGAGAGGCAGGAAGAGACAAGAGTCCTGCAAGACACAGGCAGCTCCTGACAGTGGGAGTTGGCCTGCAAACAAGTTACTGACCTCCTATTTGAATACAAACAATTTCACATCAACATCAGACAAGGCCACTTTGCAAGCACATCTGAGCACAGACAAAAGCAAGAACATCGTCCAAACCACAGAAATGATCAAACAAGCCCCTATCCCGTGGAATATCAGAAATAGCTGCTCCTCTACTGATGGTTCCTTTCCCTTTGTTCTATCCATCCTTCTTAGATAAGATTGGCCCAGTGGCAGCAGCCATGGGCTGAAACTCAACAGCAACTGTGAGGCTAGTGCTGGACTGGGCAGTGTTTCGTTCTGTTGGGCACAGGGTCACTATGAGTCAGAACAGACTTGACAGCACCCAAGTCCTGGGGTGGCGCTGTGGGTTAACGCGCCAGACTGCAAAGCCGTTTGAACTGCAAAGTCGGTGGTTCAAGCTCACAGCTGCTCCTCGGAAACCCCATACAGGGTCACTATAAGTCAGAACCAACTCTGACGGCACTTAACAACAACAACAACAACAACAATAAACAAAAGAGAACATTCATGAAGACTCCCCATCCTGAATAACCCCACTTCCTGTCAGCATTAACTCTGGAAGGAGACTTGCTTCCTTGGACCCTCCTTCTAAATTACTCAATCCAAATCCAAATCCTAAAAGAAACCATTTCTAATAGCCTCCTGTTGAGATGGAATCCTGGTGTGGCACTGTGGGATAAGCACTGAACAGCTAACCACAAGGTTGGCGGTTCAATCCTACTAGCCACTCCTTGGAAACCCTATACAGGATCACTGCGAATCGAAACTGACTCAACAGCATTTAACAAAGGCAACTACTTATTGAAAGACCCATAGTCTCCCCATTGGGCGTCTTCTCTTTTGTGGCAATGAGTGGTAACGCCAACTTTGTTCAGTTGTGTATCTAGTGTTAAATTGTCCCACAAAGCTTCTGTGACTCGAGCTAGGGAGTTAAACCCATTCTGCATGAGTAGCCTTTATGAAGTTGGTATGAGCTGGTTATCTAAGGAGAAACTTGGCAGCACCTGAGGCACAGGGGAAGGAGTCATGGGACCCTGAGTAAAGACCCCAGGTGAACAGACATGGATGACAGAGTGTTTTCTTCCTCTTCTCATTACCTCGCAACGTGCAGGAAATTCTGCTTATTCTTCAAGGCTCAATGCAGATGCCACCTCCTCTGAGCAGTCCTCCCAGACTGCCTCATAAGCCACAAAGATTTCTATGTTTTGCAAGCTTTTCTTTATAAAGAAATACAACACTTTGTTCAAAGGAGAGCTTACACATAATGACAAAAGACACAGTAGAACTGATGGGCGTGAAGTAGGGGCCAGGGACTTAGCTCTCAGATTTGTTTTCAAGGTTCCTAAGAAGGCTCCTGGGGACACCAAGGGCTCTTTAGGGCCAGCTGGAAAGGTGTAAAAGAGGAGGGCGTCTGTGGTTCCCTCCCATCCTTTTGTATTGCCCATCATCCATTTCCTTGCAAGCGCCCCAAAGACTATTTGTTGTTGAGTGCTGTGGAGTCGGTTCCAACTCATAGTGACCCTGTATAGGGTTTCCGAGGAGTGGCTGGTTAGATTAGAACTGTCAACCTTGTGTTTAGCCATCCAGTGCTGATCCTACAGTGCCGCAGCAGGACACACCAAAGACCAGCTGGAGCTATGTTCTGGACACTCTCCATCCCCATGCCCTGTGATTGGAGGATGCTAAGTAGATGCTGTTTGAGTGCATTTGGTTCTCATGGCAGGGTCCTTGCTCTCTCCTCTCCCCACATGGCTGGTGAGAACCCTGATCACCTGGGTCAGCAGGGCACTGCCCAGGGGCCATGTCAGCTGTGAGCAGCTATGTGGAGATCCCATCACCTCTCCCCCTCCACCCAACACTTTCGCCTCTGTGCAGGGACCCGAGACTCAAGGCCTTCCCTGTCCATCTGTCTGTCTGCCCCCATGGGCCAGGCTACCTTCCTCCCCAATGACAGCCTGCAACAATAACGAGGGCACACAATGGTTCTCCCAGTTCCATTATTGCCGACTCTCCAGCTGCTGCAAATGGACCATCAGTCCCTGATGATACATCGGAGAAAATTGGCTGTCAGTCCAATAAATGTATCCGATTGGATTTTTGACATCCGGGCGAACCCATTCGTAAGGCATTTGATTAAAGTGCTAAAAGGTAGCAAAGCAATAGTGGGGCTGAAGCTGCCCTCCGTCTGGCCTAAACAGGGAGCTGTCTTCCCTATGGGTGAGCTGCTCGCTGCCTCCCTGCCTGCTCATTCACCTCCTTTCCCAGTTAGAGTTCCTGGGGGCAGAGGGACAGCCCAGCTAACCCCTCCTGGGCAGGCTGCCTGGCTCAGGCTTGACAATGGCAGGGACCAAGTCCTTGATCCAGAGCTCTGGCTCCCTCTGGGCCCTCAGTGAGCTCTGGTCACCAAGTCCCAGACAACCCTCTTCCTCCTGGGGGTGGGGAGCTGAGTGATCCCCCCATTGGGTATGTGAGTCCCTATTTTGTCATCTATAAACTGGTGCTAATCCACACAGGCTCTTGTCTGTGTGCATGTTCCGTAACTTGCATTGGGAATGGTACAGTGGGGGTTCTAGGAGACATAGCACAGATCTGGGACAAGGCTGCTGATGACACGGGCACAGTGGGAAGCGGGAGCTATGCTACACATGGGGACGTTGGTCCATTATGTTCAGCCTGCAGTTACAGAACTCAGGTTGGACATAAGACATTGTGATGAGGGAAATTACAACAGGACACAGTGTACTGGGAATCTGGTTTTAATTTTATTTTTTTCCCATTCTGTAACCTCTTCTTTTCTTATTGCAAAAATTCTTTCTGTGAATTCTGGGGACAACATGATACACCTTAGGAACCCAGGGGCCATATTGTAGTGGGGGGGGGGAGGGAGAAGATGAAATGGGATGATGTTAGTGTGTGGGGGGGACACACTGTAGCTGGCACTGAATAGATGTTCACAAGTCTTTGTTTTTCATCATCCCTTCCTTTTAGAGGAAGCCCTGGTGGCACAATGGGCTAAGCATTGGGTTACTAACTGAAAGGTTAATGTTTCAAACCTAGCAGCTGCTCCAAGGGAGAAAGATGAGGCAGTCTGTTTCCATAAAGAGTTGCCGCCTTGGGAATTCTCGGTGCATTTCTACTCTGTTCTGCCATGAGGTGAATCCTCTAGAAGGTTTCCCCTTTTGTGTGGCGCTGTGGGTTCATGCGCTGGACAGCAAAGTGGGTTTGAACTGCAAGGTCGGAGGTTCCAACTCACCCGCTGCTCCTCGGAAACCCTATACAGGGTCGCTATGGGTCGGAACTGACTCGCCGGCACTTAACAACAACAACACCTAGGTTGAAATAGTTAATTCTTGCTCAGCTCTCCCCCCAAATAGCAGGACCTCTTTGGACCATGGTTACATGACTATACCCAGAGCCAACACTCCCTATTTGTGGTTGCTGTTGTCTTTTTATGTTACTTTACATTTTTATTGTGATAAAAATACATGTAACAAAACATGGGCCAATTCAATTTTTACCTATAGGTTTCAGTGACATTGATAACATTCGTCATCTTGGGTCACTGTTATTGTTGTTAAGTGCCGTTGAATTGGTTCCTGTTCTGAGTGACCCTTGTAGGGTTTCTGAGGAGCAGCTGTAGTCCAGCACATTATCACACAGTACCCTTTTCCAAATTATTCTGCCACCATCAACAGAAACTCGGTGTCACCTAAGCAGTGACCCTTCCCCTTCCCCTTTATGCCTACTCTTGTAGCAATAATATTTCATTATATGTTGTTGTTGTTGTTATGTGCCGTGGAGTAGGTTCCGACTCATAGCAACCCTATATAGGGTTTCTGAGACTGTAAATCTTTATGGGAGCAGAAAGCCTCATCTTTCTCCCACGGAACAGCTAGTAATTTTGAACTGCTGACCTTGTGGTTCCCGGCCCGATTCGTAACCACTACGCTACCAGATACCAAAATTTGTCCATCTGATAATCATTAGCAAGCTTTGGTCTCTATACAATAGTCTCTATACATCCGCCTGTTTTGTCCAAGTAGGATCATACAATATTTGTCCTTTTATAACTGACTTTTTTGTGTGTGTGGGAGTGATGTACATCAAAACACTCACGAATATATAATCATTTAAACAACCCAAGGGCACATTCTGCAAGCCTGCCTCCTAGTCGCAAGCACACAGCCTTTCTCTTTCCATGAGTCTATAGTCCTCAGCTGCTCTCTCTCTCTCCATGTCTTCATCTCTGCCTCCATCTCTGGTATCGCTGCTTCTCTGGATAGGGTCCCGCATTCTGCTCCTGCTCTTCTCTCTTGATGGTCTTAGGGTCCTCTGTTCCTATAAGATTAATTGCTCCCCCCCCTTTTTTTTTTTTAAATTGTGAACTGAGTGATAGTTTACATGGAAGAACATCTACTATATACCATCATTTCAGTGCAATGATTACAATCTCCTTTTTTTTTTGGATGTATACCAACACACTCAGGACTACATAATCATTTAAACAACCACATTCTGTAAGCCTGCCTCCTGGCCACCAGCACACAGCCTTTCTCTTTCCATGAGTCTGGAGTCCTCAGCTGATGCCGTTTTCCCTGTCTTCATCTCTGCCTCCTTCTCTGGTGTTGCTGCTTCTTTGGATAGGGTCCCGCATTCCGTTCATGATCACAGCCACCATTCTTGTTCAGGCTCTTGTGATCTTTCTTAGCATTTGTACATTAGCATCTGTACTTGTGTCTTGACGTTCTTCTCTCTGGATCCCCTAGTCCACCTTACACATGACCTCTGGATTGATCTTCAGAAATCCATTCAATATAACCACTTCCAAGCTATAAGAGTTCCTGAACCTCAGGCCAGTGCTCCCAACCTCATATCCTAAAGCCCATTCCCTTGTACAAACTTCCCTGCAGTTGCTCCCAAGCACCCTAAGTGCTTTATTGCCTATAGCACTGCCTCTGAAATGCACTCTGTTTTAGCTTTCTGTGTCTAATTCTTGTTTAGGCCACAAACACCTAACTCTGAGATGGTGCCCTGCCCGGTGCATTTCATCCTCCATGCTGTCTCTCTCAGAGCCAGACCAAGGATGTAGTAAATTGGCCCATGGCCCAAAAGCTCACCTCTGACCATCTGCAGCTGGAAGGGCCGTATGTGTTGAGGGACATAGTTTTAGTTTCGAGATCTCCAGGCATGGTTCCGAAGGAGCTCTGGTGATAAGATAAATGTCTGAGACTCTGGGGACCTGTGCTTACGCTGGGAAGAAAAGGTGGGTGTTCATTGAAGTGTCTTTGAGCTGCATTTTGGTGCTTCCGTCTATGTTCTCTAACCAGTTACTGCTGAGTCGACCCCACCTCATAGCGGCCCCATGTACATCAGAGCAGAACTAGGCTCCATGGAGTATTCAGTGGCTAATTTTCACCAGGTCTTTCTTCCGTGGTTCCCAGCACCACCCAGGGGTTCCCTCTACTGTGCCTGAGATACAACTCTTCACCTTCCATTTGGAACACCAAGCTGTGCCCTTCCCGCCTTATATCCCCATTAGACTTGGTCCTTCCAGGGGAGGGAGTTGAATTAGCTAATTTGTCTCTGGGCTGTGGAAGGCAGGCTTGCAGCAGCCATTGCTTCCCTAGATGGGAGCTCCGGGATCCTTTGCAGACTGGTTTCTCTCCTGCTTAGGGATACCTCTGCTCTCAGCCTTTTCACTAGCTGGCCTGAGCAGGGTGGGCAGGAAGCAGGCTACACCTGAGTTAGGCCCTCTGATCCACCTGGGCTCTCAGACACCACAAGCCAGTGAATGTGAGGCCCTAGTCTTAGAGTCCCAAAGATCCTGCTGTAATTAGGTCAAATGTCCCCATCCCATAAAGATATGCCCACACCCTAATTCCTGGAACCTAGGAATGTGACCCTATTTGTTAAATGGATTTTTGTAGATGTGATTAATTTAAGGGCCTCCAGATAATGAGACCACCCTAGAGTGTCTGTTATTGTTAAGGTCTGACCCACAGCAAACCCTGTACAGGGTTTCTGAGGCTATAAATTGTGTAGGAACAGAAAGTCTCATCTTTCTTCCAAGAAGTGGCTGTTGTGCTTAAACTTTCAACCTTATGGTTAGTAGTCCAGTGTTTACTCTACAGTGTCACTGAGCTCCCGATATAATAAATATGGAACACTTTTCAAGGACTTGTTGCTGTTAAGTGCCATCGAATCAGTTTCAACTCATAGTGACCCTGTGTAGGATTTCCAAAGAACAGCTGGTGTGTTTGAACTGTCACCCTTGCAGTTAGCAGTTCAATGCTTATCTTAGAGCACCACCCCAGGACTAGTCATTCTTAAATTGAAAATAAACCATTCAATAATATTTTTTTTAAAAACGTAACTCATCGCAACATTGAGTATCTGGGTGGGCCCTCAGTCCAATGAGAAGCATCTGATAAGAGACAGGCGAAGGGAAATTCGAAATGGAAGAGGAAGAGATAATGTGACCCTGGAGGTAGACACAGAAGGGATGTGACTGCAGTCACTGACAACAAGAAGCCTTCAGAAGCTGGAAGAAGCAAGGAAGGGTTCTCTTCTAAAGCCTTCAAAGAGAGTGGGGTTTGGCCAGTTCTGTTCAAAGACGGGCTGGGATCAAGAAAGAACAGAGGAAAGAGGCTACCGTATTTTACTTAAAGAGTGCATACATTGCACAGTACTTTTCTAACTGCACATCCCCTTCACACATTAGTTTCTATGGACGGCGTACATATTATATGCATATGCACAGTTTGTTCATTATGCAAGAGGGCACATTCTATGTGAAAAAAATATGGTACTTGATTTTGGACTTCTGTCCAAAGATAGAAAAGACAGACTTGTTGATCCTGGCCTCCACAGCTGGGAGAGAAGAAATGTCTCTTATTTTAAGCCAACCGGTTTGTGGTAATTTGTCATGGCAGCCACAGGAAATGAATTCGCCTGCCCTCCTGCAGCTGCTTCCTGTTGCTGGTCTCTCCACGACGACAGCCATCTTGGCTGGCCCTGCTGAAGGCCTGCTTGCTTCCTAACAGTCAGGGGCCCTACTGTCTCCCTACCAGCAGCCTTCCAGGGGGGTCCAGAGAGGATGGTTTTCTTCAGAAATTGTCCATGATGAAGTAGCCTCTTCTGCTCAGATTTGCTCCCCTGAACCACCGTATGCTGCAGTCCTCTGGACATTTTCTTTGTGAATTCTATCATGGTTCCCCTGTTGCCAACCCAACAAAATGGCAGGCCTTTATGGATGACTGAGCTAAGTGAAACTCAAGAGCCCACCTGGCCACCCTTGCCCAGAGATGTCAAAGACTCCCCTCTTCCAACAAGACCTAAGAGAATTGGAGGGGCATGTCCCTGGACTCCTGGTTTCCCTTTCCAGTTCTTCCTGTGAAACTGTACTCCCTTCCCCAAACTCCCACCTCAGGGCCTCCCATTGACCTAAGAGGCCAGGCCCACACTGGAGTCAGCCAATGAAATGCCTGATTTCTGAACATCCCAAGATGCATTTCTCTCGCTGATGCTTGAATTTGTTTGCCTCTCCTTGGACTCAGATCCACCCAGGATCTGCTACTTCACCCAAGAGCAAGCATGCAGGGTAGCAAGAGGATACCCCCACCCCTCTCATGTCCTGCATTCTTGGGGTTCAGAGGTGACAGCCTCTGGGGTCCTGTCCTTGTCACTGTGCAAGCCTAAGAGACTTCTGCCCCGTCTCTGGACTTTGGTTTTCTTATCTGCAAAATGGAGCAAATATATTACGGTCAGAAACCCTGGTGACACAGTAGCTCAGCGCTAGGCCAGTAACTGAAAAGTCAGTGGTTCAAACCTACCAGCCACTGTGTAGGAGAAAGGTGTGGCAGTCTGTATCCATAAAAATTATAGCCTTGGAAGCCCTTTGGGCCAGGGCTTCTCTGTCCAAGAGGTCACTACGAGTGAGGGTCAACTGAATTACAAGATAAGGAGACCAGATGGGTCTCAGAGATATCTTCAGATGATTGGGGTTCCTACAATGAGGAGTCACTTGATAAGAAGGGATAGGCAATGAATGAATCAAAAGTGTAAATGCTGAATGCAAATGTGGTGAGTCAGGGATCCTTCCTTGTTCCCTCACATGGGACCCTAAGCCAAAGAATCTCAAAGCCCTGAGCAAATCAGCATTGATCTCTCTGGCCCTTATTGTCCTTGTGTGTACTTCCTAGCCAAGGCCATTGTGAAGATTAAATACAAGAGTAGATGATACAGCTCAGAGCAGAGAGGACTGAGTACATCAAGTACCCTCAGCCAAGGTGACTGTCGTTATGGCCACTTCACCGGTTGAGGTGAGAGATCAGCAGAGTGCCTGGTAAGTACTCAGCATATAGATGTTGTTAAGGGCTGTCAAGTTGGTTCCCACTCATAGTGATAAGTTTTCTGAAGAGTAACTGGTGAGTTTGAACTGCTGACCTTGAGGTTAACAGTGCGGTGCTGTCTTACACACCAGGAAGTACTCAATAATGTATATTATATATATAATGTATATAGTATATAGTGTTGTTGGTATTGTTTAAGTGCCGTTGAGTAGGTTTCAACTTATAGTGACCTTGTATAGGGTTTCTGAAGCTGTATATCTTTATGGGAGCAGAAAGCTTCATCTTTCTCATGAGGAGCGACTGGTGGGCTTGAACTGTTGACCTTGTGGTTCACAGTATAGTGCTTATCCTACAGAGTCACCACACTTAAATATTGCTGTTGTTGTTGTTGTGTGCCGTGGAGTTGGTTCCGACTCATAGCAACCCTGTACAGGGTTTCCAAAGTTATAAATCTTTACGGGAGCAGAAAGCCTCATCTTTCTCCCGTGGATCAGCTGGTAGTTTCGAACTGCTGATCTTGTGGTTCGCAGCCCAATTCATAACCACTATGCTACCAGATCTCCTTAACTTAAATATTATTTACTCAGTAAATGAAGAAAATTAAAATAATTCCATAAGAGTTGAAATATGACCTGTAATGTATCCCATCTGAATTTAAAGACCGCATCAAGAACAGATTAGATGCATTAGACACTAATGATCAAAGACCAGAGGAGTTGTGGAGAACATTAAGAACATCATACATGAAGAAAGCAAAAGGTCATTAAAAAGGCAAGAAAGAAAAAAAAACTAAAAAAAAATAGATGTCAGAAGAGACTTTGAAACTTGCTTTCTAGCTTAAAGAAGCTAAATTAGCTGGAAGAAATGAGGAAGTAAATGAGCTGAACAGAAAATTTCAAAGAGTAGCTAAAGAAGACAAAACAAAATATTATAATTCAATGTGCAAAGACCTAGAGTCAGAGACCCTAAAGGGAAGAACATGCTCAGCAGTTCTCAAGCTGAAAGAACTGAAAAAGAGTCATGCCTCCAGTTGCAGTATTGAAGGATTCTATGGGGAATCATCCAAAGAAGATGGAAGGAACACACAAATCATTGCATCAAAAAGAATTGGCCGATTTTCAACCATTTCAAGAGCTGGCATGTGATTAAGAACTGACAGTATTGAAGGAAGTAGAAATTCAATCTTCACTGAAGGTATTGGTGAAAAACAAGGTTCCAGGAATTGATAGAATGCAAATTGGGACGTTTTAAGAAACGAACACAGCACTGGAGACACTTATTGTTCCGTGCCAAGAAATGTGGAAGACAGCTACATGGCCAACCAATTGAAAGAGATCCATATATGTGCCCATTCCAAAGAAAGGTGACCAAACAGAATGTGGAAATCATCCAACAGTATAATTCAGTTAACATGCAAGTAAAATTTTGCTTAAGATAATTAAAAAACGGTTGCAGCAGCACATAGACAAGGAACTGTCAGAAATTCAAGCCGCTTTCAGAAAAGGAGTCTGGAATCAGGATTCTCATTGCTGACGTCAGATGGGTCTTGGCTGAAACCAGAGAATACCAGAAAGATGTTTACTTGAGCTTTATTGACTATGCAAAGACATCCAACTGTGTGGATCATAACAAACTATGGATGAGATTCAGAACAATGGGAATTCCAGAACATTTAACTGTGCTCATGAGAAACATGTACCTAGACCAGAGGTAATCACTGGAACAGAACAAGTGGATACTGAATGGTTTAAAATTAGGAAGGATGTGCGTCAGGGTTGTATTCACACCATTTACTCTGTATGCTGAACAAATAATCTGAGAAACTTTATTAGATGAAGAAGAATGTGGCATCAGGATTAGAGATAAACTTACCAACAGTGCAGATGACACAACCTTGCTTGCTGAAAGCAAAGAGGTCTTAAAATACTTATTGATGAAGATCAAAGACAACGGCCTTCAGTATGGATTGCACTTCAATGTAAAGACAATGAAATTCCTCTCAATCGGACCAATAAGTGACGTCATGATAAACAGAGCAAAGATTGAAGCCATCAAAGATTTCGTTTTACTTGGATCCATAATTACCACTCATGGAAGCAGCAGTCAGGAAATCTAACGATGTATTTGCATTAGGCAGATCTGCTGCAAAAGATAGTTTAATGTATTAAAGAACAAAAATGTCACTTTGCACCGGACCCAAGTCATGGTATTTTCTATTGCCTCATGTATGCAAAATCTGGAAAATGAATAAGAAAGACTGTAGAAGAATCAATGCATCTGAATTATGGTGCTGGCATAAAATATTGAAAGTACCATGGACTGCCAGAAAAATGAACAAATCTGTTTTGAAAGAAGTATGACCAGATTGCTCCTTAGAAATCAGGATAGGGTGACTTTGTCTTTCATCCTTCAGGCATTTTGTAAGGAAGGACCAGTCCCTGCCAAAGGACATTATGCTTGAATAAGTGGAGGGTCAACAGAAGCAGAACAGCACCTCGCCACCCCAATGACATGGACAGCAACAATGGATTCCAACGTAACAGCAATTTTGAGGGTGGCGAAGAACCGGACAGTTTCCTACTATTGTGCATAGGTCGCTATGAGTCGGAACTGATTCAACAGTACGTAACAGCAGTAACAATGATAAACGCTCATGCTGCGAGGCTCCATAGAAGGTTATCCGGAGCAAAGGAGGAGGGTGATATGCATGTGAAAGCTGGACAGTGCATAAGGAAGACTGTAGAAGTATTGATGCTTTTGAGATACAGTGTTGGAGGAGAACATTGAAAGTGCCATGGGCTGCCAAAAGAACCAATAGATCTGTGTTGGAAGAAGTGCAGCCAGAGTGCTCCTGGGAGGCCAGGATGGCCAAACTTTTTCTCCCATACTTTGGATATATTGTCATGAGGGAACTGTTACTGGAGTAGGGTATCATGTTTGGTAAGGTGGAGGGTCAGAGAAAAAGAGGAAGACCCCCAACGAGATGGATTGGCAAAGTGGCAGCTTCAATGGGTTCAAGCGTGGCAGCAATGGTGAGGGCAGTGTTTCATTGTGTTGTGCATAAAGTCGCTTTGAGTCAGTACTGACTCGGTGGCACCTAACAACAACAATGTCCACCTGGCAGAATTCCTGAGGGTGCTCAACATGGGGGTGTGGAAAAGGCATTCAATAAAGTGATGTCATTCGACACCCGTTAGTCTCTTCCTTTCCTTTCCCTGCTTCTCCACAATCTGTTGGAAACTGGAAAAACCAAGGAAGGCTTCCTAGAGGAGGCAGGCTCTGCCCAGGTTCTGAAGAGCTCAGGAGGGGCTGGATGTTGGATCAAAGTGCTGTTCTCCTTTTGAAGGCATCTCCATGCCACAGTTTAGAGGAATAGATGATGACCCCACCAGGTTGTCTGTTGTTGTTGTTAAGTGCTGTCGAGTCAGTTCTGACCCATTGGGACCCTGTATAGGGTTTCCAAGGCTATAAATCTTTACGGGAGCAGAAAGCCTCATCTGTCTCCTACAGAGCCTCTGGCAGTTTCACACTGCTGACCTTGAGGTTAGTAGCCCGATTTGTAAGCACTACGCTAGTGGGGCCCTAAAAATAACTTCCCCTCTTGCTCCCAGCATTGGCACTTGGTCAGGGCTTCATCCTGGCTTTGTCAGAGTGGGACCAGCAGGGTCAGAGAGCTGGCAGGGAACGAGGGCTGATGATCAGTGGGTCCTTGGGCCTCAAGGCCACAGGTTGAACTTGGACCTGGCCCGAGGCCCAGGGTCCTCTGCTAATGTACACCTGGGTATCAGCGAGGATTAGCCGTGGGAGGGTCCCTTGCTGTGTGGTGGTCCTGCAGTGGACTGCCAGCAGCATTGCTTTGCCCTCAGACCTCCCCATCTTTCAGTTTGGCTCATGGTAGGTCTGGGAGGGAGGGAAGGAAGGCAACATCCTCTTTTGGCCCTAAAGTGAGCTTTCTTGATGGTCTCAGCTGACCCTGATGTCTCCCCAGAGAAGGGAAAGGAGAGGTGTGCCTTAAGGGATCTCACTGATCCTACCTACCCAGCCAGGTACCTAGCAGCCAGTAAGTCTTCAGGAAATGTCTACTGCTGAGTGAACGAACAAACATAACCTTTATGCTTGGACAGGGCTGGGTCAAACGCAGGCCCAATTTCTTCCTTGCCTGGGGGCTCTCTGAACCTCAGTTTCCTCATTTACAATGGCCATAGTCCAGGTCTCCTCTTCTGGGTCAGCCTCTCCCTACCTCACTGAAGCCCGTGTGGGAGGAGCAAGAGGAAATCTGGCAGGGGAGCCCGAATGAGCAGGACATAGGGTGGGCACGCCTCTCATGTGAGGACAATTGCCTTTGGGTTGGTTCCGACTCCTGGCCATTCCGTGCCTTGCAGACTAAAACTGTTCCAGCTCTGGTAGCGAAGTGGTTACCCATTGGGCTGCTAACCTCAAGGTCAGCAGTTCAAAACTAGCAGCTGTCCCATGGGAGAATGATGAGGCTTTCTGTTCCCTCAAAGATTTACAGCCTCGGAAACCCTATGTAGGGTCGTTATGAGTCAGAACCAACTCCATGGCACACCACCACCACCCCTGTAAGGTTTTCAAGGCTGTGATTGTTTAGAAGCACATCTCCAGGCCTTTCTTTCGAGGAACCTCTGGGTGTGTTCAAAGCACCCATGTTTTGGTTAGTAGTAGAGCGTTTAACACAGTGGAGTGTGACACACAGGGACACTCATTGAACATACCCCAAACCAAACAAAACTAAACAAAATAAAGGCACTGGAGTTGAGTTGATTCCACCCTATTGAACTGAACAAAATTGCCCCATAGAATTTCCAAGGCTGTATGCAATCTTTATGGACTGAGAACCACAAGGCTGGCAGTTCAAACCCACCAGCTGCTCCTGGGAAACCCTAGTGTCGTTATGAATTGAACCAACTCGATGGCACTCAACAACAATAACAACAGTCTTTATGGAAAGGAGCCCTAGTAGCACTGTAGGTTAAGTGTTGGGTTGCTAACCTGAAAGTCAGTGGTTCAAACCCACCAGTTGCTCTGGGGGAGAAAGATGAGGCTGTCTGCTCCTGTAAAGATTTAGTCTCAGAAACCCTAAGGGGAGCGGTTCTAGTCTACATGTTGGATCAATGGTCGTGGATCTGTTTGTTGCCTTTTAGTTGTGCATTGAGTGAAGGTTTGCAGAACAGATCATCACCTTTGCATTCCACACACACTGCACTTTGTTTGTCTCCAGGATCACAATTCCCTCGGCATAGCGTCACTATCCTGCTTTGTTCTGGTTACTCTTGCTTCCAGATCTTTATTTTTCTCCCTCAGAGTAACTAGTGAGTTGGAACCACTGACCTTTTGGTTAATAGTCAAGTGCTTAACCACTGTGACACCAGGGCTCCTACCTAGCCCATCTAATCAACAAGTGTTTACTGTGAGGACCACAACTCAGCCGCGTGTGGTGGTCACTATGCCCTTGTCCTCCTGGAGTGGCTTGCTTGGCAGCTGCCCCAAGGAGGGTGCCCTGCTGGCTCTTTGCAACCTAAATCTGAAGCACTTGATGAGGGCATAGGAAACCACCAAGGAGGGAAAGGAAGACGTGAAGCTGGTAATTAGCTGCTGAGAATGCTGGGAAACTCTTTCCTTAGCTCCTCCCTAGGCTCCCACTGGTGAGAAGCAGCCCCAGGGGGCCAGCTGGCTCACTCTCTCCTTTCATTACTGCTGTTTCCACTTGCCTGTTTCCACACCGGAGTTTCCATGCCGGGCTCCCAGCTTCCCCTGGGACATAGCAGGTGGCGTGGTGGGAATGGTCATGACTCTGAAGTCAGGAGGTTGGGGGGCGGGTCCTGATTCAAATCCCAAATCCTGCACTTACTAAATGTGTCTTCTCGGGCAGGCTGCTGAGCCACTCATTTGTACAGTGAGGTGGAAATGTGCCCTTGCGTCAGCTAGAGGGAAGACGTTCTTATTGTACCAGACCCACGTTCATGCTCTCCCTCTGCGGAGTGCACAGCTCCACCTAGAAAGGAGGGAGGGAGGGTTAACCTCCTGGAAGTCAAAGTAGCACAGATGTGAAGGGACCAGGAGCCAAAGGCCATGGAGAGAAAGATGGAGAGAGAGAGGATGCGCACAGGGGCCCTCTTCACATCCTGCTGGATTTTACTCTGGGCTTCTGGCTAGAGAGGGGCTAACTGAGCTGGTCCTGGCCCGATCATTTCCCACCCTACCTCAGAGAAGGCTGGCTGTAGCTAACTGCAACCTTAGAGAGCCTACCTCCTGAGGCCTCTAGCTTCAGGACAAACAGGCCCAGTGGGCCTCAAGGACAAGCCTGGGGCCATTAATTAGGAGGTTGGCTCAGAGTTGGTCCCTTCTCTGCAACTTGGTGCTTGTACCTGGGGAAACAGGGCTAACAGCGTCTATCTCAAGGGCTGCTATGTACGTGTGTGCATAGTACAACGCTAAAGAAGGTGTTCACCAAGATCTTCCTCGGGGCATGTTCTCTCTCCTTCTCTCTGCCCAACTGAGGACGGAGGAAGCTGTTGTCCTCGGGAGCTCTCAGCGGACACATAGCACTGACTACACATGAAGGCACTGCTGAGTCGGTTTTCACCTCCTAGGGACCCTATGTGACAACTGCCCCACCAGGGTCCCTTCGGGGAAGAGCAAAATCCTAACCAAACCTACTAGAGTGGAGATGACTGACTCATAGCAACTCGGTGGGACGGATTAGAACTGCTCCCCAGTTCCCCAGGCTGTCAGTCTTGACAGAAGCAGACAGCCTCATCTTTCTCCCTTGGAATGGTTGGTGGGTTCCAACCACCGACCTTAAGGTTAGCAGTCCAATGCTTAACCCACCTTGTAGGGGACAGCAGGACCTGGATATTTGCTATCTTTAGGAAGATCGCCATTGAACACTGTTGGGCACGATTCTAAGCACATCCTATACCTTTATATGTTGTTATTTTAGTTATTGCTAGGTGCCGTCGAGTCGGTTCGACTCATAGCGAGCCCGTATAGGTTTTTTGAGAAGCAGCTGGTGGGTTTGAACTGCTGACTCTGTGGTTCACAGGCCCACACTGATCCTACAGCTCCACACCAGAAATCCCATACCTTTATATGAATGCATTGAATTCTCACAGCAACCCAAGGAAATGGGTCCATTATGTTGTTATTGTTTAGTGTTGTCAAGTCGGTTCCGACTCATAGTAATCCTGTATCGGGTTTATGAGGACCAACTGGTAGGTTTGAACTGCAGACCCTATGGTAAGCAGTCCAGTGCTAATCCTACAGCATAATCATTCCCATTTAACAGAAGGGGAAAATGAGGCACAAAGACATGCAGTCAGGAAAGGGCAGAGCTGGGATTTGAACCCAAGCTGTCTGACTCCAGAGGCCTCACTCTTACCCGCTACTCTGGACTGCCTGTGAAGTTGTTGTTGTCATTAAGTACCATCGAGTCAGTTCCAACTCATAGCAACCCTGTATGGTGTTTCCAAGTCTACAGATCTGTCTCCCCGGGAGCATCTGATGGGCTCTTACAGAATATTCTTAGTGGGGCTCTGGGGTGAGGCTGTGTATCAGTTAACAGATAGTGCGTAATAAGCCACCCTAAGATGCCGTGGCTTATTTTTCACAACTCTGAGAGTTGGCTGGGCATTCCCTTTGCTGACTTGTCCTGCGGTCACTCACGTGGAGGGTTAGCTGGAAGATCTGCTGAGCTAGAAGGTCCAGGATGTCCGATGCTGGCCATCGGCTGGCCTGCTGCAGTTCTCCTCCGAATGTCCTCTCGCCCTCCTTCAGTCTAAGCACAGCATGCTTTGGGGCAAGACAGGCTACAGTAAGACCTTCTGAGATCCAGCCAGTAGGATGTAAGGTCCCTGGATGACACGAATGGTTTGTGCTAAACTGCAAACTGACAGGTTGATGGTTCAAAGCTACTCAGCGATACTGTGGGAGAAAAGGCCGAGTGCTCTGCTCCCATCAATATTGCAGCCAAGAAAACCCTCTGGATCTGTTCTACGCCAGCAGCACATGGAGTTGTCATGAGTCAGAATTGACTCTGCAGCACATGACAACAACAACATTTACTTCACAGAGTTGAATTGTGTGAGATCAAAGGAGATATTTATGTAAAGGATTGTATAAGCAATGAGAGCGAGATCCAGGCAGTAGGAAGTGCACAGCATGACTCACACCCAGCCCAGGATCAAGGCGTGGGGAAATGGGTACCACCTCGTGAGTGGAGGAACCGCGAAGGATTTGTGGGTATATTTAATCTGTCACAAATGCCTGCGATCACCTCTCAATTTAGGGCACTTGGAAAAATAACTTCACCTGTCTGAGCCTCAGTTTCCTCCACTGTAAAATGAGACAATACTAGTACCTCCCTTATCTGGTTTGATGATGACTTGTTGTTGTTGTTGTTGTGAAGTGTCGTCGAGTCAGTTCTGACCCATAGTGACCCTGTGTAGGGTTCCCGAGAACCAGCTGGTGAGCTTGAACCACTGACCTTGCAGTTCAAACAGCTTTGCTGTCTGGTGCATTAACCAACAGCACCACACCAGGACTCCTTGATGACTAGGTGAGAAAAACGTCCTAAAGTCTTCTGGACAGTGCCTGATACATAAATATCTGTTGTTATTATAATTGATGGAAGGCCTTGGCTGGCTTAAACTATTAACGTGCTTGGCTGCTAATAGAAAGGTTGAATATTCAAGTCCGCCCAGGAGTACCTCAGAAGAAACACCTGGTGTTCTACTTCCAAAACATCAGCCATTGAAACTCTATAGAGCACAGTACTCCTCTGACACACAGGCACCGCTGGGCTAGATTGGACTGAGTTACAATGAATAGACTCTGTTCTTATAAGTTCAAGAGCTCAGAGCAGGAAAGATGTCAAGGAATTGCAGAGTAGCCTGGTTCCTTGACCAAGAGGCCTCACAGCACACCCTGACGGTGTTCTAAGTTTCCTGACTCCCAGTCCAGTGCGCTTTCTCAATCCAGGCTACCACTCTTGGATGAAAGCAGGAAAAACAAATATTCTTGTCTGGGGCCAGCAAATCGACTTTCTCATCCTTGTCGCTGTGATTGATTGGTGATGGTTGCTGGAGCCCTGTATTGAGCAAGGCTGGGAGGTCTGGTCCCAGCTCAGTAGCCAGGAAAGCCCAGATCGATTCGTTAATATCTGCCCTGGGCTCCGTGGGGGTAAGTGGCAGCACATGTACAATTTGTTTGCCACCCCTGTCTGCCTTTGCTGCTGCACTCAGAACTGAGTGAATAATCTGACCCAGGCCTTTCATCTCACAGAGGAAGATGACCCAGAGGTTCAGCGGGGTCAGGAGATTGGCTCACGGTCCCACTGCAGGACTTGAACTCCTTGTTTGAACTTTTCCCTAGTTCCTGGGAAGTCTGGACTGATTTGTGTCTGGCTTCTGCTTCCTGAATTTCCATCTCCAGTTAAGAGAGGTGGAGATTGTGGGTCTTTCTGTTCTATCTCAGGCCCCTGAGGCCTCCACCAGCGCGGGGCAGACAGGGGGTCCTCAAAGCTCTAGTGTGTTGGGGAAATCTTCTTGGCTCTTTGTTTGGATTCAGATAAGGGCATTTTCAAGTTGGTGGAGACGAGCCAATTCTTCGAATCATTTTACCCGAGGATCAATCATTCCTCCCCCTGGCTGTATGTGCCTGTCAGCGGGAGTGAACTCAGGCAGGACGAGAGCAGGGTTAGAGGAGAAGGAGGAATGGTCGTGTAGGTGCTGGGACCCAGGGGGTTTGCAGTTCTCTTTCTGAGGAACAGCAGTGACACAGACCTCCCACTGGCTGGCCAACTCCTCGCCTATCTGCCAGAGTGACACTCTGATGAGGTTTGTACACAGGGCCAGGCCATTAGGAATTCATTAATCAGAATCCTGCTTACAGCTCTCTGGCAAGCCATCATCATTCACTGGCTCGAGCCAGGCCCTGGGCCTTCCTGCAGACTGCTGTGACATTTGGTAAAAATACCAGCTGGGGACAGGGCCAGGCCGGGAGGTGTGTGCACAGCCATGCTGACTTGTGAATCGTCCGCGCCGTGTGGGTCACAGGCAGCAGGGATGCTGGGAAGACAGGCTGTCACTGACTCTAGGTGTCACCTTGAACCAGTCACTTCCCTGTCATCTCACATCTGCATTGGGAGGGGTCTGGAGGAAGTCAGATGGCAAAGTCTGTCAACACATAGTCTTGTCTGTGCGGGCTACATGGGACCAGCCTGCCTGGTATTAAAATTAAAAAAAGAAGAAGAGGAATCAGATGCCAACATTTACCAACTCTGCAGATTGCACCCAAAAACCCAGATTTCCTGCAACACTAGCCGTGTGTTCCCTTTGGCAATGTCAGCCTAAGGTGGGTCTGCCTCCTGGGGTCCTCCAAGGTTAGTGGGAGTCCCTGCTATTAGTCATGGACCCAGGGCCTCCAAGTGTGGCAGTACAGGTTGCTCGTGGCATGAGACCATCAGACACAGGAACACATGAGACTGAGGTCTTCCATTTGTCTGTCAGGCCATGGGCCCCGGTGTGGGACTCTGTTCAGAGGAAGGAGGCCTTTTCATTATTTTCACCAACTTACATGGAATTGTAAGGAGCTCTGGTAGCACAGTGGTTACAAATCAGGCTGTGAACCTTAAGGTCAGCAGTTCGAAACTACCAGTGGTTGCATGGGAGAAAGATGAGGCTTTCTGCTCCCATAAAGATTTATAGCCTCAAAAACCCTGTACAGGGTCACTATGAGTCAGAACTGACTCCACGGCACATAACCACCACCATATGGAATTGTAGTGGCCCTGCTTGGGCCAACAGAATGCCTGGGATTTGCGTTCATTCACGGAGACTGAGGGTGGGGCTGGTCAGAGCCAGAGGTGGGGACAGGGTAAGTGCAGAACACCAAGGGAGGGGTTTAACCAGATGATTTCAGAGGCCCTTCCAGCTCTGGACAGCGGCTAGGATGCATGGAAGGGAAAGGGTCACTGGAGGAAGGAACGGATTCAGGTGCCCTCCCTTTACCGTTATCTGGTGCCTTCAAGTCAATGACAACTCATAGCAACCCTACAAGACACAGCGGAGCTGCCCCATAGGGTTTCCAAGACTATAATCCTGACTAAGAGTTCTGGTGTGAAGCTATACAATAAGCACTGGGTTGCTAACAACAAGATTGGCAGGTCAAACCCACCAGCTTCTCCTTGGAAGTCCTATACTTAACAACAACAACAATCTGGACTGAAGCACACTGCCACACCTTTCTCTTGCAGAGGGACTGGTGGATTTGAACTGCCTGAGGTTAGCAGGTGAGTGCTTAATCACTGTGCTACCAGGACTCCTTCATGTGCCTTTTGCTGTTGTTGTTAAGTGACATCAAATCAGTTCCAACTCATAGCAACCCTGTAGAGGTGGCTGCCAGAGATTCACGCTGGATTCAGATGAGGACGTGGAATGAGGAGTATGATTGCTGACATCAGATGAATCTTGGCTGAAAACAGAGACTACCAGAAAGATGTTTGTCTGTGCTTTATTGACTATGCAAAGGCTTTCAACTGTGTGGATCATGACAAGTTATTGACAACATTGCAGAGAATGAGTATTCCAGAACACTTAATTGTGTTCATAAGGAAACTGTACATTGACCAAGAGGCAGTCATTTGGACAGAACAAGGAGACACCCATTTTAAAATCAGGAAAGGTGTGTTCGAGGGTTGTATTCTTTCACCATATTTATTCAGTCTGTATGCTGAGCAATTAATCTGAGAAGCTGGATTATATGAAGAAGAACGTGGCATCAGGATTGGAGGAAGCCTCTTTAACAATCTGTGATTTTTAAGAGGACTTAAAATACTTACTGGTGAAGATCAAAGATCACAGCCTTTGATATAGGTTGCACCTCAATGTAAAGAAAACAAAAATCTTCGCCACTGGATCAATAAACAACATTAAGACAAATGGAAAAAAGATTGAAGTTGTCATAGACTTCACTTTGCTTGGGTCCTCCACCAACACTCATGGAAGCAGCAAAGAACTCAAATCAAGTATCACATTAGGCAAATCTGCTGCACAAGACCTCTTTAAGATGTCCAGGAACAAAAAGATCTGTTTGAGGACTAAAGTGCTCTTGATCCAAGCCATGGTATTTTCAATAACTTTATATGCTCATGAAAGTCATGCAGTGAATAAAGAAGACCATAGAAGAATTGATGCATTTGAGCTTTGGTGTTGGAGAAGAATATTAAAAGTATCGTGGCCTGCTAGAAGAGTAAACAAATCTGTGTTGGAAGAAGTACAGCCAAAATACTCCTTAGAAGTTATAATGACATGAATTTGTTTCTCACACCTTGGACATGTTATCCAAAGGGACCAGTCCCTGGAGAAGGACGTCATGCTCAGTAAAGTAGAAGATCCGCGAAAAAGAGGAAGACCCCAGTGAGATGGATCAGCACAGGGGTAGCATCAATGGGCTCAAGCGTAGCAGCCATTGTGAGGATGGCACAGGATTGGGCAGGGATTCATTCTGTTCTCCAAGGTCCCTATGAGTTGGAAATGACTGAATGACTGATAAACAACTGGTGAGTTTGATAAACAACTTGCGGCTCAAACAGGCCTGTGGTTCAGTGCTTATCCACCACTCTGGGGAAAAGTTGGGGAGCCGAGAAGGTAGGGGTGAAGGCTAACTCCCTGTCATAGCATAGTCTCCTGCTTCTTGACTCACACCTGGGGTGAGGCCCTGGGGCTGCTCCCTCACTGGCCCCTGCTCCCACCCCCAATTCTCCCCTCTGCTCACACAGAAAGTTAATGGCAGAGGTGGGACTAGAATCCAGGCCCTCCCTAGGTTCTCGGCCAGTCGTGCTTTTTTCTTTCTTTCTTTTTAAACAGACTTTCAACTTTAGATTTACAGAAAAATTATGCAGAAAGTATATACAGCTCCTCTTCCATTGGCACACAGTTCTAGTGTAAATATCTTGTATTGCTGTGGTACATATGTTATAGTTGATGACCCAATATTGAGATGGTGTTATTGACTTACATTAGGACCGACTTTCAGTGTTGTGTTATGGGTAGCAAAGCTCCACGTGCCACCATCGGAGTATCATATAGCATGCTTCATACTTCCCTAACAAGGCTCTGTGTGCCCTTCCCTCTACCCTCAGCCCTGCCAACTACTGATCTTTTAACCGTTGTTATAGCTTTGCCTTCAGAAGGTCCAATAGTTAGAATGTTCCAGAATGTCATACAGTTGATATTTTTAATGAAACGACACCCATTCAGGCAATTTACCTGATCCCTGCTGAACCCATCAGAGTTGGGAAGAGACCTGGTCCCACCCTTGCTCAGGGTGTGGATGGAATGGGAGAGGTCCTTGGGAGATGGGCTGGGAGAAGCGGAGGCACGCTAGACCTGGAGATGATGGGAACTCAGGCAACCAGCTTGGTGTGTATGTGGGGTGGGGCTTGTTTGTGTTATTATTGTGATGAATTATATATATATATGTTGTTGTTAAGTGCAGGGTTTCCAAGCTGTAAATCTTTACGGGAGCAGAAAGCCTCATCTTTTCCCCACGGAACAGATGATAGTTTTGAACTGCAGACCTTGCAGTTCCCAGCCTGATTCGCAACCACTATGCTACCAGAGCGCTCTCTCTCTCTCTCTCTCTCTCTCTCTCTATATATATA
>NW_006408610.1:9164008-9169287 GCF_000296735.1 Chrysochloris asiatica | reverse complement strand
GTTTGATTTCTTGACTGCTGCTTCCATGAGTGTTGATAGTTTGATCCAAGAAGAATGAAGTGGTCATGTGCAAATGGGCAGCACTAAAGTTTGCTTTGCAATAGCCTGGGAAAAGAGAGAAGCGTTTGCTAAACTATTGCACAGGACATAAGATTGTAGGAGGACTACTCAGCCTATCAAGTTAATTCTAACTCTTGTTGTTGTTGTTGTTAAGTGCTGTTGAGTCAGTTCCTACTCATAGCGATCCTGTATAGGATTTCTGAGGAGCAGCTGGTAGGTTTGAACCACTGACCTTGTGGTTTGCGATCCAATGCTTATCTTACATGCCACACTAGGTGTGGTGGTGGTGATAGTGTGCCATGGAGTCGGTTCTGACTCATAGCAACCCTGTACAGGATTTCCGAGCCTGTAAATCTTTATGGGAGCAGATAGCCTCATCTTTCTCCTATGGAACAGCTGGTAGTTTTGAACTGCTGACCCTGAGGTTAGCAGCCCAATTTGTAACCACTATGCTACCATATCAGGTATAGTGATCCTATATGTTGTTGTTGTTATCATGTGCCGTGGAGTCGGTTCCTACTCATAGTGACCCTGTACAGGGTTTCCGAGGCTGTAAATCTTTCTGGAAGCAGAAAGCCTTATCTTTCTCCTGCGGAACAGCTGGTAGTTTTGAACTGCTGACCCTGATGTTAGCAGCCCGATTCATAACCACTACTCTACCAGAGCTCCTTAGGGTTTCCAAAACGGTAAACCTTTACAGGAACAGACGCCTCAAGTTTCTCTCATGGAACAGCTGGTAGGTTTGAACCACCGACCTTGAACTTAGCAGCTCAATGTTTATCCCACTTAGGTGAATGATAAAGAAACCTGGTGACACAGTGGGTTAAGTGCTGGGATCCTAACTGCGTCTGTGGTTCAAACCCACCAACTGCTCTGTGGAAGAAAGCTGAGGCTGTGTACCATCTGGAGCAGTTCGGCTCGATCCTATAGGATTGCTACTGGGTGGCCGTGGATGAGCTGAAAGAAGGGGAAACACTTCAGAAACCTGTGTGTATGCAATTGATTCACATGGAGGTCTTTATAGAGTTTCCTTTGTTTCGTGTTGATTAATGAACTGATTTTTATTTTCTTAAAAAAAATAAAATCTATTCCTTGGAACAGATCCTTGAGGAATTCCACTTAGGCAAACTCATTTTACATTTGTACAGGCTTAATGATTTTTACAAAATTGATGTAAAATAAACTCTTTATATAACATCATGCAGCCATTTTATCATTCATCACTTTTTTTCAGAATACCTTTATTGTTCATATAGAATATGTTACTGTAATGGATTGTTGTAAGTTGGGTAGTGAATAAAGAAGACAGTAGAAGAATGGGCTGCCCAAAGAACCAGCAGATCTGTGTTGGAAGAAGTGCAGCCAGAGTGCTCCCTGGAGGCCAAGATGGCCAAACTTTGTCTCTCATACTTCAGACATATTGTCAGGAGGGACCAGTCGCTGGAGAAGGATCTCATGTTTGGTAAGGTGAAGAGTTGGAGACATAGAGGAAGACCCCCAGTGAGATGGATTGGCAAAGTGGCAGCATCAATGGGCTCAAGCGTGGCAACAATTGTGAGATTGACCTAGGATTGAGCAGTGTTTGGTTCTGTCGCGCATTAAGTCGCTATGAGCCAGTACTGACTTGATGGCACCTAACAACAACATACATGGACCAGGAGGTTTCTATTAGTTGGTAGGAAGATTCCATTATCACTTAATTTGTATTTTAGCACTCTTTATGCATGAGACTTTCTTGCCTTGAACAATGTGAAAATATGTTTGGAGACAGAAAAGAGAGATAGCCGCTTCTGAATCAGTTCTGATTCCGGACAACTTTGTGCACATCAGAACGAAGCACTGCCTGGTCCTGCGTCAACCTCGTGATGTGGCATGTTTGCGTTCTTCCTTGTGGCTGCTGTGCTGATCCATCTCACGGAAGGTGACCCTCTCTTTCACCAAACACGATATCTTCTTCTAGGAACTGATCCCTCCCAATGATGTGCCCAAAGCAAGCAAGCCAATCTTCTGTTGTGATCCATAAGGTTTCACGAACAAATTCTCAGAAGTAGATTGTCAGCCCTTTTTTAGTCTGTCTTAGCCTGGTATGGGATAATAATGTATCGACTCAATGGCAATGGGTGTTTTTTGTTTGATGTTCTCCCCTGTAAACTAAGGATAGGAGTCCTGGTGGCAACCCGATTAAGCACTCCATGACTATCTGAAAGGTTGGCCAGTGGCTCCATAGAAGACTTGGCAGTCTGTGCACACAAAGACTGTTGTTGTTCTGTGCATGTTGATTCCGACCCTCCAAGACAGACTAGGCCTGCCCCTTAGGGCTTACAGGAGCAGACCATCAGGTCTTTCCTAGCAACTAGTGGGTTTGAACCACTGACCTTTCAGTTAGCTGCAGAGCCTACAACCACTGCGCCGTCAGGTCTCCTCCATTAGGATTGTTGGTGTTGTTAAGTGCCGTCGAGTCAACTCTGACTCAGCGACTCAGTATAGCGTTTCTGGTGAAGATTATTGTTGTTGTTAAGTACCATGGAGTTGGTTCCGATTCATAATGTACAGGGTTTCAGAGGCTATAAATCTTTACGGGAACACAAAGCCTCATCTTTCTCCTGTGGAACAGCTGGTAGTTTCGAACTGCTAACCTTGATGTTAGCAGCCCTATTTGTAACCACTACGTTACCAGAGCTCCTTTGGTGAAGATTGTAGCCTAGGAAACCCTATGGGGGCAGTTTTCCTCTCTCATCTAGGTCTCAAGAAGTCTGAACCCACTCAATGGCTCATAACAAAAGCTACAAGAAATCCACTGCCACCTACCTCACTCCATGGGAGAAAGAGGAGGCTTTCTGCTCCTGTAAAGATTTACAGCCTCAGAAACGCCATACAGGGTCATTATGAGTCAGAGCTGACCCAACCACATTTAACAACAACAATAACCTCATCAAGATGGGATGTAGTGGCTCTCTGTATGATAAGCACTGGACTGCTAACCCACCAGCCTCTCCTCAGGAGAAAGATGAAGCTTTCTGCTCCCATCAAGTTACGCCGCTTGGAAACCCTATGCTTGCTATGAGATGGAACCAGCTGGACAACGCTGAACACCACCACTACCTCCTTACCAGGGGATTTGGGGTTGTGGCTATGCGAAGATAGAAATGACAAAATCTATGTGAAGCTCCTCCCAATTAAAAAGCCCCGTTGTTGTTGTTATTAAGTGCTGTCAAGTCGGTTCCGACTCATAGTGACCCTGTTTCCGAAGAGTGGCTGGTGAGCTTGAACCTCCAACCTTGTGGTTCAAACGACTTTGCAATCCAGTACGTTAACCCATAGCACCACACCAGGACCAAAAAGCCCCATAAGGAGGGTGATTTTTATCATGGTGGTGGTGGTGGTGGTGGGGTGCCATGGAGTCGATTCCAACTCGTAGAGACCCTGAATAGGGTTTCTGAGGCTGTAAATCTTTATAGGAGCAGAAAACCTCATCTTTCTCCTGAGGAATGGCTGGTAGTTTCGAACTGCTGATCTTGAGGTTAGCAGCCTGATTTGTAACCACCACGCTGCCAGAGCTCCTTTGTTACCATGTAGGCTGATCCATTTGGTTCTATGCCCTCACCTACATCAGAACCACACACAAGTGTTATGTACTCTTTCTTTGTTTAGTGCATAGGTGGGGAATGTCCGGCCCACGGGCTGTGCAATGATCGGGCTCTGCCAAGGCAACTACACTTCCAGTCATCACATTGTTGTTGTTAAGTGCCGGCAGCAAGTCAGCTCTTACCCATAGTGACCCTGTATAGGGTTTCCAAGGAGCAGCTGGTGAGCTTGTGGTTCAAAAGACTTTGCAGTCCAGAGCGTTAGCCCACAGTGCCACACCAGACAGAACTCCAGCCATCACATTAGGGGTGAGTTAATTAAATAGCAGGCAAATTTTTAAGTTGATAATTTTGTATGGCCTGCGAATGATGTTATAAATTTTGGCAGAAAAAATAGATTCCCCACCCTGGTTTAATGACTTGAATTTGTTCCTTAACACTTTACTGCTAAATGGAAAGTCGTTAAATGAAAAACTCATTCCATTAGTTTTAATGAGAAAAATTATGACGCTTTCATCCCAGCTAAAATATTAAGGCCACCCTTTGGGCAAACATACCGAGCATGGTTGAGGAGTTTATCCACAGGCCTTTGGATTGATGGACTATGCCTGTGAACTCTGACCCCCTCTTTTTACTCTTGATGAGCTTGAGACCCCCCAGGTCTGGGAATGTGTGCTTTACAATTTGCAATCACATACATTGGTCTTCTCAACTCCCTTGCACAGATGGAAAAACTGAGGTGACGTGGAGATCCCCGCTTAAAGATTTGCTCTGCAAGTCCCAAGCCCCAACCATTCTGAGACAAGAGCTCTTTGGCCTCTATTGCTGAGCCAGCCTTTGAGGAAACCACTCCGGGGGTCTCAGTTTATCAATCACCAAACATTCACAGCTCCTGGCTATCGTTGGAGGGGGCTGAGGGCCCATGTAGATTACTGGGGGCAGGGCTCTCAGTTCCCCCAAGATTGTCCTGATTAATAAATCCTAGCCCCTCTTAGTGTAAATGGAAAGAGATTACAAACCAGAGTACTAGTCTGGTGCTGCTGGGACCTCCACACACTCATACATCAAAGTGGGGTCTCTGGAGCACTGACTGGCATGAGGAGGATTCAAGATAGTCTCTTAGAAGTTGAGTCTTCTGCCGAGCTGGCCTGGTGTCTGCCTGGATGCCAGAGATAATTAGCACTTATAACCCACCCACCCCCACTTGAGCCATGTGTTCCAAATTGGGGGGGGGGTGTTGTGGGTGTAAAGGGGTGAGAGGGCCTGCCCCCTCCCCAGGGTGCAGCCTGGACTATGGTGTAAAGGCTGAGCATGTGTGTATGTGTGTGTGTGTTATGTAGAACATGCACCCACAAATGAAGGAACTGTGAACTAGGCAAGGGAGGAGAAGAAGGGAGAGAGGAAGGAGATGGAGGGTTGGGAAAGGGAAAAGAAAGAAAGGAACAAAAATAAAACCCCCCAAAGACAAATGTACTGTCATTAAGTTAATTCCAACCTAAAAATGAGGCCGTAAAACTTTACGGGCGCAGAAAGCCTCATCTGTTTCCTGAGTGGATTTGAACTGCCAATCTTGCAGTTAGCAATCCAGTGCCAAAAGAAGGAGAAGGAGGAAGTTAATGGGGAAGAAAGAGAGGA
>NW_006408610.1:9160841-9163908 GCF_000296735.1 Chrysochloris asiatica | reverse complement strand
ATATATATATATATATATATATATATAAAACATAAAATTGGTCATTTAACCATGAATAAGTGTATGATTCAGTGACATTTACATTCACAATATTGTGTAGCCATAACTACTACTTATTTCCAAGTTTTCTTTATCCCAGCCAGAAGCTCCTGATGAAGAACTCTCTATTCCCTAACCCCACCTTTAGCCCTGGTAACGCTCATTTATTTTCTGTCTTGATGTGTCTGCCGATCCTAGAGTTTTCATGTGAGTGGGTCCATATAGCATTTGTCCTTTTACGTCTGACTTATTTCACTCAATATAATGGTTTCAGGGTCCATCCATATTGGAGCACAAATCAAAACTTAATTTCTTTTTGTTGTTGCTGCTCAGTGCCATCAAGTTGAGTCCCACTCACAGTGATCCTGTGTAAGTTTCCTAGGAACAGCTGCTGAGCTTGAACTACCGACCTTGCAGCTCAAACTGACCTTGCAGTCCAGCGCATTAACCCACAGTGCCACACCAGGACTCCTCATTTCTCTTGATAGCTATGCATGTACCCCATTGTGCTTACCCATTCATCCTCTGATGGACACATGGGTTGTTCCTACTTTTTGACTATCATGAATAACGCTGCGTGAACATTGGTGTGCAAGTACCGGAAGTCCCTGGGTTACGAACACCCGTCTTCAGACAACCCCCATTTGCCTTTTAATACTATGTAAATTTCCCCTTACTTTGAAATGATTGAATCAATTTCTGTTTGCCACGGATTCTTCATCATGATCACCTTCACTTGTGACACATGCAGCTTTGAAATCACTGAAAAGATTTCATGCCTTTTCCTGCACTGCTAAAAACCCCTTCCCTCAAGCGCATCTGACTCACAGCGGCTCTATAGTGTTTCTGAAAGTGTAAATATTTTACCTTTTTATTGTGAATTGAGTGAAAGTTTACCGAGTAGATTATCAGTTTTACATTCAACAAATCATAGACTTCACTTCACTACAAGGTTGCAATCCCCTCCTGTCCCAACAGTTAGCAGCATTTCCCTCCTTTCACTTTGAGTATTGCCTTCCTCCCTGTGTCTCTGCTACCTTCATCTTTCCCCTGCTAACCTCTCTCTTGTTGTCTATTGCCTGCCCTGTCTGAAACAACATCTTTATGGGAGCTGCTTTCTGGCATGGAGCAGCTGGTGGTTTTGAACCAACACCTAAGCCGTAGTGCCACCAGGGCTTGAAGGAAGGCGAAATAAGAACTTATGTGTCTGTTACATACGACTCATCTCCAGACTCTATCTAAAGACTTAAAGGTGACGTTAGAAACAGAGCTCATTCATAACTACCTGTATGTGTCGGAGTTCTTGCTTTGAAGTCTTTTGGGTAGGTACCTAGGAGCAGAGTTGGTGAGTCATATAATCTATGCTTCTGTTTTCCACAGCATCTGTGCAATCTTACATTCCTACCAACAATGGAGGACAGTTCCAGTTTCTCCACATCCTCGCCAACAATGTTTTCTTTTTCCTGATTGTAGCCATCCTCTGAGGGTGAGGTGGTTTCTCATTGCTGCCTCTCCATCTTCTTTTCACATACTCAGATTTTTTGTGGCCATCCCTCTGTTGGTGGGTACGCTGTCTTTTCTTACTGTCTCTTCATTCTTGTTTTGACATTCTCTAGACCAGGGACCATGCATTTTAGTTATGATGTTAGAGTAGAATACTGAAAATGCCACGGGCTGCCAAAAGAACCAACAGATCTGTGTTGGAAGAAGCGCACCCAGAGTGCTCCTTGGAGGCCAGGATGGTCAAACTTCATCTCTCATACTTCAGACATATTGTCAGGAGGGACTAGTCGCTGGAGAAGAATATCATGTTTGGTAAGGTGGAGGGTCAGAAAAAAAGAGGAAGACCCCCAGCGAGATGGACTGGCAAAGTGGCAGTGGCAGTGGGCTTAAGCGTGACAATTGTGAGGTTGGTCTAGGACCGGGCAGTGTTTCGTTCTGTTGTGAATAGGGTCACTATGAGTTGGTAGCAACTCGATGGCACCTAACCACAACAGACCAGGGCCCAGTTTACAACCATCTGCAGACCAAATTCTACTCACTGTTTTTATGAAGTTTTGTAGGCACACAGCCACACTCCTTTGTTTAGGTGTTACCTGTGGCTGCTTTTGAGCTGCAAAAGTGAAGTCCAGTAGTTACAACTGAGACTGCATGACCTGCAATGCCAACAGTTTTGCATATATTTACAGACACTTCTACTGAAAACATTTGCCAACCCCTGCTCTGGAGCCACCAGTTTCCATAAAACTGGATTCTTCATAAAACTATTAGCCTGGCTTCCTTATTTTGCAAAGGAGAGAACTGAGGCCCAGAGAGATTAAGCAACTTTCCCCGAGTCACACCGATAATGAGAGGCAGAGCTAGCATTTGAATTCAGAGAGTAAGGACTCCGGAGTCAGCCCTCTCTTCTCAGTGAAAGATTGCCTTTCAAGGTAGTGAGGTTTCCAAACACAAACCAAATCCCAGAGCATGGTTCAGATAATAGACGTCTGTTTCGTGGCCTCTGAAGGTTTACAGAGCAACTCTGTTTTCCACTCAACAACTCAGACACATTTTGTTTCATCTCATTGATTGTCCAAGACAGGACTTCACTTATCCCACTTCCTCCCTGTGTTTTCCGTTTAAAGACGCATCATGAGGTGGCACTTGTCTGCTTGGCTCATTAGGAGGGTTTGTTGTTGTTGTTGTTAGGTGCCATCGAGTTGGTACCGACTCATAGTGACCCTATGTACAACAGAACAAAACACTGCCTGGTCCTGGGCCAACCTCACAATTGTTGCCTCTCTTGAGCCCATTGATGCTGCCACTTTGCCAATGCATCTCGTTAGGGGTCTTCCTCTTTTTTCTCTGACCCTCCACCTTACCAAATATGATATCCTTCTCCGGCGACCGTTCCCTCCTGACAACATGTCCAAAGTATGAGAGAGGAAGTTTGGCCATCCTAGCCTCCAAGGAGCACTCTGGCTGCACTTCTTCCAACACAGATCTGTTGGTTCTTTTGGCAGCCCATGGCACTTTCAATATTCTC
>NW_006408610.1:9084793-9155322 GCF_000296735.1 Chrysochloris asiatica | reverse complement strand
AGGGGGAGGGGGAAGCAGGAAGAGGGGCCTTGGAGCCAGAGGTATTTCTGGGTCTTCATTCTCTGTTCCCCAGGATTGGAAGCAGTGTCTGGAATATTCTGCCAAGCCAGGAGTCACAGGTGGAGTGCCAGGAGGTAATAAGATGCAAGAGAACAATGGGCCAATTGCACAGCTGGAGAGGAATGTGACCAACTAGAGAGTTTTGTTCCCAGTCCCAGCCTCCCCTCTGCCCCAGTCATGTGGAACAAGCTCCCAGTGACCAGATTTTCCCGTTGTTCCAAAGAAACAGAATTGCTGGACATATGACCAGCTTTCAAAGGCTCCCTCAGGCCAAGTGCCACATATCTGTGGCCTGATTCTGCTGGTCGCTGTCTGACTGGATCATTGCTCGGATAGGAGCTCAATTCGAAGCCAGAGGACCCCACTTATCGCCTGCGGGGTCTTGCACAGATAATTTAATCTCTGAGCCCCTGCTTTCTAACTGAGAAATGTGGATAAGAGTGGCTATCTCGCAGGGTTCTGTGGGATGAAAGATAACACTTGCAAAAATCCTCCTGCGGGGAAATTAGCCCATGTTAAGGGATCAACAAATACCAAGCCCTTTATCTTCAGTTGACTCTTCTCAGGAAAGTGCTTCTGAGAAATGCTCTTTTTGCCATCTTTCCTTGTAGAATCCGTCTCTTGGTTAGGATGAAGATATGGGAGGTCTATCACTCTGAGTATCTCCGACAGGCTGGACTGTAGTCTGCTGGTTTGATTTGTTTGAGGACAGGCTTCTTCCCTCAATGTGGAGGACACAAAGGATGGCATACACCCCCTCCTCCCATTCTGACACTGTAAGAAACTGAGCCTCAGAGGAAGTGAGACCTGAGACGAGAAATGCAGTTTCCTGGCTTCTTGTCCTTGCTCTCTGCATCCCCCTCCACAACCTCCTATTGGTGGATGGTTCTTCAGGATTGGGAAGAGGACTCTTGAAGGATCTAGTTTCTTTTCTGGAAGGTGGAGCAGGGCATATCTTGGTGAGATGCAACTTGGGAAGCTAACATTTGTGGAAAAACTCAAGCCTGTGGCTTAGGCAGAAGCTTGAGCAGGCAAGATCTCTGGGACTGTCCCCATCTTCATCCTAAACCAAGGGAGATGGCATCGAAGTAGAACAATGTCAAGGCTCCCAGCCTTGCCTCTTCTGATATTTTACACCTGATATCCCATGGAGTCCTGGTGTGGCGCTGTGGGTTAATGTGTTGGACTGCAAAGTCAGTTTGAATTGCAAGGTTGGCGGTTCAAGATCACCAGCTGCTCCTTGGAAACCCTATACAGGGTCTCTATGTGTCAGAACTGACTTGCTGGCACTTAGTAACCGCAACACATCCCTCCCACGAACATTCATATATCTGTCTCAGCTACAAAATATACTACTTCATAGGGAGGACCCTGCCTTTAAAAGTTTTTTTTTTTTTTTTTTTTTGGCTCAAAACATACAACAATTCAACAATTTCTACATGCACAATTCAGTGACATTGGTTACATTCCTCAAGCTGTTTCACCTTGTCTCACCATCAGTAACCAGAAATTCACTGCTCCCTCAGTTTCTCATTTAACCTTTTGATGTTGGATTGACCACAAAGAGAGAATTCTTTAAACTAACATAATGCTCAAATCAGACATTCTTTTATAATGAAGCTAAACTAGTGGTTCAAAGGGGATGTCAGGAGATAGTTTTGGTTTAAGGTTTAAAGATTTCCCCAGGGCAATGGTTTCAAGGCTCAGCCTACCCGAGTAACTCCAGAAAGGTTGGATTCCTTGAGAGTTTGAAATTCTGTTTTTCCTATTTTCTCCCTTTGACCAGGATTCTTCTACAGAGTCTTTGATCAAAACATTCCGTCATGGTGGCCAGGTGCTGTCCAGTACAAGTTTCATGGCAACCGAGGCAGCTGCTCATGGAGAAATATTCCAGTTCCTCCTCCTATTCCTGACCTTCCTTCTGAGAGGATCCTGTGATAAACATCTTGGTACTGCCAATAAATGGAGGAACTTTTCTAGTAGATGCTTAATGAAAACCTGAAGAATGGAATAAAATGGGAGAAAAAAGAATTGATCTCATGTCTATCTACCAAACTAACAAAAGCAATTTTAAAACAATTCTCCCAAATGCTGCTAAGGTAATGGTGAAATTGGTAAACTCAACCTCTGCTGGTTACTATGATTACTATGAGTCTGTTCGCCATCTCTGCCAAGGCACAGAAGGTTAATAAAGTATGTAAGCTCTTTAAAGCCAACCAAATACATATTTGGAGTTTGGAGTCCTGGTGTAGTGCTGTAGGGTGAGCATTGGACTGCAAAGTCAGTTTGAACTGCAAGGTCGGTGGTTCAAATCCACTGTCTGCTCCTTGAAAACCCTATACAGGGTCGCTATGAGTTGGGATGGACTTTACAGCATTTAACAACAGGAGAACAGAGAATAGAGTCTTAGAAGAAGTACAACTAGAATGTTCTTCAGAAGCGAGAAAGACAAGACTTTGGCTAACCTCCTTCAAACACATCATCAGAAAAGACCAACTGCTAGAAAAGCACATTGCTGTTGGTAAAGCAGAGTGTTATGGGTTAAATTGTGTTCTTCAAAAATAAAACCCCAAACCTACTGTCATCAAGTCAATTCTAACTCATACTGACTCTGTATCGGATTCCTGAGACCGTAACCTTTTACAGGAGCAGACAGCCTTAGCCTCAAAATTACGGGTTGTAAATCCTAATCTCTGTGTTTATGGTTGTGGTCCCATTTGGGAGTAGATTGTCTGTGTTATGTTATTAAGGCAGGATTAATAGGTGTGTCTTGAGTCAACTTCTTCTGAGATGTAAAAGAGATTAAACAAGCAGGTGAGTAAGCAGAGATGGAGAAGACAGAGGCCAAGTCACATGAAGATCCAGGATCAGACAGAGCCCACAGAGAACGCCTTCCCCTCAAGGCAGCATCCTGAATGGAACCTCCTAAACTGGGAGAAAATACCATTCTCTGTGTTAAAGTCACCCATTTGTGATCTTTCTGTTATAGTTGACCAAATCCACTATGTTTCTGTTGTCACGTGCTGTCGAGTCAGTTCTGACTCATAGCGACCCTGTATAGGGTTTCTGAGGAGTAGCTTGGGTTTGCAATCCCGACCTTGTGGTTCGCAGTCCCGGGCTGACCCTACAGTGCCACCCCAGGAACCCAACCCCATTATGTTGTCAGTGTCATTATGTTTATTGATCCAGTGGTGAGGATTTTTGTTTTCTTGACATTGAGATATAATCCCATTATAGTCATAGATAACTAAGACATTTGGGGTCAGCAGAGATGAAGGCCGACATGAGAGTCCCAGTGATAGATTCAAACATCCAATGATTATGACGAGGGCACAGGACCAAGCAACATGATACGTAACTAACATCACCTGGACACTTCTTGAAGCACGCTGCCATTCTTGTCCAAATTAATTTGAAAGTTGCCTTGACTCATGAGCAGGACTGGCTCATTTAAGTCATTAGCATCAGAAACACCTAGAAATGCAGCCCTGACAGGTAATGGTCTTGCAAGTCATGCCATGCCAACAGGCTGGTTTTCCCATCTGTCCCTGGGGCAGCCCTTGGGTTGATGGAGTCAGCTGTGTTTGCCATTGGGACCTTCCTGCCATCCCTTTGGATGCCCTTCTATCCCTGCCCCCTTCTGAAATCTGGCCCATGTTGGAGCAGATGAAAGCTGGGAGGGCCTCAGCTGAGGGGGACCCAAGATGCCTTCCCTCCTTGGGGAACTGTTCTCAAGGGAAGGATCTCTGGAGATGGAGCAGGGAGAACATCAGGAATGTGTGCAGAAGGCAGTTTAGTTGAAAGGGCAAGAAGAACATTTCCAAGTAGTTTCAAAAGGAACCAGGAAAAAGTGCACTCAGAAACAGAGACTAGTCAATTCTGAATCTGCCTTGGGATTCAGCATAACTCAAAAGATTTCTGTCCAGTATCGTCACTGTCCCCCAATTTCTCTTGTAGCTTCTGATCAGATTAATATCTTAGGGACAATATCTTACAAAAACACAGACCAATCTGTTTCAAAGTGATGTCAGATTACCCAATAAACAAGATAGACACAGGCTTCCTTGTGTTTACTTATTAATTTGTAGAGAACAATTATATATATATCAGTGGTTCAGGCTCACCAGATGCTCCTCAAGGAACCCTACACAGGGTCGCTATGAGTCAGAACTGACTTGATGGCACTTAACAACAACATATAAGGCTATATAATATTTCATTGTATGACAACAAACATATACATGGTCGCATCCAAGATTCTGCTCTGGGTCTCCCAACCCCACAGCACCTTCATACAGAATCAAAACCTCTTACAATTTATAATCCCTGACAGGGACAGAGGACCTAGTAAGCAAAGTAAACTTGGGTTTGCTTGTACTTACTTACTAATCTGTAGTGAACATACTTAAACCATATTGATGTGGTAGAAAACATGTGAAACTGTTCACTGAAGATTAATACGTAAGCACAAGTAAGCCCAAGCTTACCTTGCTTACTGGGCAATCCACCCCTGCTTCTAAGACTCATAAGAGAGACTGTAAAGCTGAATTTTGTCTGGGGATGAGCTCCAGGTTCATACCCAGGCACCATGAAAAGCTCTGCTTTCTTTTCCCACACACTTTGGTCAGATGCATTTGCATATGGAGTTCATGACTCTGTCCTGTGTTACATAAAATCAGTTAATAATAAACTGTTCATTACTCGTCATAGGCTTTAGAGCAGTCGATGTTTCTCAAACTTGAAATGCGAATGTGTATAACCTGGGGATCTTGTTAACCTGTGGCTTTTCATTCAGCAGGTCTAGGATGAGACTTGAGATTCTACATAACAAGTTCCCAGTTTATATGGAAAATAAGAAATTTACTCATCAACATGTCAGTATTGGAGAAGGCCTGAAGGCCTGAGAGACGGTTTTGTCTGACCTATTAAAATTCCAAATGAGAATTCTGATAATTCAAGTAGGGAAATGACTTGCCCCCAGTCATCCGAACAGTAGATAGCAGAACCAGGACTATAATCTTGGGCTCTTTCTTCTGCTTCTCTCCTCATGGTGGTTTGGAAACTTACAGAGGAGGTAATCAGATGATTGGTAGGAAGAACAAGGTAGGGACACACAGATTCCAGGTCAGATAGGAGCTCAGCTGGGTGGGTTTGAGGGGGTCTAAGGAGGGTCATCGATCATCTACACTCATCTCTCTTATTAAGGAAATGGAAGTCAGACTGGTACTACCAAGGAAGGGTGGAGTGTGTGTGTGTGAGTGTGTGTGATTTTTGCATTTCTTCCAGGAGAGGCAGTGAGATAGCAGAGAAGTTGCCACTATAGAGTAGAGTAAACCAGCATGGAGCAGGGGCAGAGGGAAGATGTTGAAGAAAAGTCAAGATCCTTGCTCAACATTGGGAGTTCCAACCCATGAGCATATTCCTAAAATGAGAATTGATTGTCTGAGAGTGACAACTTGGAAGGTGACTCTCATAGACTCTTCTTATGTCTTTAGGAGCTTTCAAGTACAAACAGTAACTTAGAACATAGAGGCTTTTGGACTCATTCAAGTACCTTCTCATCTCTTATCGCATGCATTTCAGGTCCGGACAAATCTTTCATGTTTCTTTAAAAATAATGAAGATGTTCCGTATATACAAAATCTGAAAAATACAAACAGTTACAAAGACAACAATAAAAAATAAGTCATAATCCTTGAAGTATTTGTTTTGCCATGAATGTTAGAAATTTGAATGCTGCTGTGTATAAAAATTTATTTTTTCACCAAATATTTTAATGTTTGTCTTTATGGATTACAAGTCTTTATGTCTTAAAATGTTTTTTAAAAACATTAATTTAAAAGGCTACATAATATTTCATTGTATGACTATGCTGCAATTCATTAATCTCCTCTTGTTGCACATTTATGTGGTTTCTGAAAATTTGCTATTATAAATAATATGTGATCAGCCTTGCTTTACATAAATCTTTGCCACAGATTCTGACTGTTTCCTGGGATTAGCTTTCTAGAAGGGAATTTGTTGGATCAAATGAGGTGTTTTTTTTTTAATTTTTATTTTAGGGTTCTTAAAATACAACATCATATTGCTCTAGAATGTATGAAGGTGCTGTTTATTCATATCCATAACCACATAGAATAATATCATTTTAAAAAGTCTTTGCTAATAGCTTGAGCAATATAAAATAATTATGACATGTTTTTAATTATTTGCAATTTTGTGGTTATTAATTTGCATTTCTTCTGTTAATTTTCCACTTAGATTTTGCTCATTTTACCACTGGTATTTCAGTTGGTTTCTTGTCAATTTGATTGCGTCTTTATTATATATCGAGATGACCGACTTTAGCTGTCTTACTTATTATAAATGCTTTCAAGTTTTGATTTGCCTTTTTAGTTTTGTTTGCAATATTTCTGAGAGAATGAAGGATTTTAACTTGTCTTTAGTCAAATGCATTAGCTTTTCTTTATCTTTTTATTTTCATGCTTTCAGAAACTTTGTCCCCCTTAACTGTGATGGTGGTGGTGGTGGCGGTTGTGGGCCATCAAGTTGCTTCTGACACATAGAGACGTTGTATACGGTTTCTGAGACTGGAAATCTTTACAGAAACAGAAAGTGTCATCTGTCTTCCTCGGAGTGACTGGTAGATCTAACTTGGAGTTAGAAGCCCTGCTCTCAATCCACTATGTTCCCAGGGCGCCTTCCCCTTAACTTTAAAAGCGTTTTCTAGGTTGTTTTTGACTTTGGCTTTTACGATTAGTTCTTGATCCTCTTGAGTTATTTTGGTATCACTCATGATGTGAAGATCTGAATTCATTTTCGTTTTTTAATTAGTTAAACTTTCCCAACACAAGCTAATGAGTAGTTTTTTCTTGTTTTGCTGATATGAATTGACAACTTTACCCTTCCTAACTTCACTTTTATACCCAGCACATTTATATTCCAGTCAGCTTGATCTACCAGTTCCTGTGAGCTACCTACTGTTGACTTATCACCCATTCTTCTTCTTCTTCTTTTTTTAACCACTCAGGCATATATAATAATTTACATCTCCAAAGGGCACATTCTGCAAGTCTGCATCCTGGCCACCAGCTCTTAGTCCCTCTCTTCTTAGTCCATGAATCTAGAGTCCTCAGTCACTCCCCGTCTCCAGGCCCCCATCTCTGCCTCCATCTCTGGCATCACTGCTTCTCTGGATAAGGTCCCGCATTCTGCTTGTGGTCCTAGGGTCCTCTGTTTCTGGACAGTAAGATTAACCACTCCCCTTTTTTTCTTACAAAACTTCTACCTTTACAATTGTGACAGTCATGATTAGTCAAGATAACAATTATTCACTATTGAATCTTAGGAATCTTATCCCCATCTCTTTTCACCAGATCCATCTAGACAAGATGACAGCTATTCAGTGGAGACTCTTTCTTTCCACCCCCTATACTCTTAAACGAAACTCCCTCTTGAAACCTTGTAAGGCAGTCACTCCTGTGCTTTTATTGTCCCCTCATTTTAGGTAGCCAATGTCTAAGTTACCCATCCCTATCTACCCTTGCACAGAGGGGATAGCATTGATACTTGATGTGAAGACTCTTTCCCTCTCTGTTGGTATTATGAGTAACTACCGCTCTGAGTATAGGTCAGGTTCATCAAATTGAAGCAATTTACCCTTGTTTCCTTTATCTCCCCCACCAAAAAAAAATTTTTTTTTTTTTTTTTTTCAAACTTCTCTAGTCAAGTTCTGATTATTGAGCCACAGAGGCTAGGTCAAAAGGGTACTGTCTGCAAGTTTGGGTGTTCTTGGACTTATCACCCATTCTTGAGCTGCTCTCATACTGTTGAATAATTATTATAACCTGATGACATTGTTGTGTCTTGCAGGGAAACTCTCCCATCATTATACCTATTTCCCCAAATTCTCTTGGCTAGCCTTGCTCTCCTTTTTTTTTTTTTTTTTTTTTAGATGAAATTTAGAAAAGCTTGACAAAGGTCCAGACTGTATAGCTATTTCATAACATTGAATTAAACTTATTCATTAAATTGGGGAAGAAGGAATGCCTTCATAACATTTGAGTCTTCATAGTATTTAAGCCTTCTTCTCTGGGGTTATGACACATTTCTTTATACCACTGAAATGTTTTCTCATTTTCTACCTGCTGTCCTGTTGTTGTTAGGTACTGTTGAGTTGCTTCCAACTCATAGGGACCATATGTACAATAGAACAAAACACTGGCCAGCTGGTTTCACCCTCACAACCATCGCTATGTTTGAACCCATGATTGTTGCCACTGTATGAATCCATCTCACTGAGGGGCTTCCTCTTTTTTTTACTGGCCCTCTACTTTCTCAAGCATGATGTTCTTCTCAAGGGACTAGACCCTCCTAAAACCATGTCCAAAGTACAAGAGCCCAAATCTGGCCATCCTCACTTCTAAAGAGTTTCTCTGGTTGTACTTCATCTAACAGATTTATTCATTCTTTTAATAGTCCAAGGTATCATCAATGTTCTTCACCAACAGCGTATGACAAAGGCTCAGTTCTCTTTTTGACCTTTCTTAGTCACTGTCCAGCTTTCACATATATATGTCGTTCACATTGAATATAAAAGTTATTCATGTGTACAGCATTCATGGCTGTTTTGGATGGGATCTTCTTTTCCAAACCTCATAGTCTTATTGGGAAGATGAAGATGTACCAACCCTCATGCATCAGCTTCATCCTCACAGAGGATGGGGTACTGGACTCAGGTTGGCTGCCCTCTCTTTTTTATGCCTATAGACAAGCATGGTCTCATCCTGGCTACTTCCCCATGTCCTCTCCAAGCCCTCAGACACCCACCTGTTTCTACCAATATCTTGCCAGTGCTCACCATAGCTCCTTCCTCCTGTGTCTGATCTTCAGACCACTCTGCCTTCACTGCCAGGGTCTCCTCATCTGCCAGTGTCATTCTCTGGCCCAGGAAGTCAGCAGACCCCCACCTCCATCCCCCCCTGATATTTCCCACATACCCATATGCACACACACATGATCGTGGTCTGACCCTGAGACAGGGCTTTTAATGTGAACAGTTCATTTGGGGGAGTCCTGGCGTGGTACTGCAGGATAATGCACAGGATCACAAGGTGGGTGCGAACACAAGGTTGGCTTGTAGTTTCCAGCTCCTTGGAAACCCTATGCAGGGTCACTATGTGTCAGAACCAACTCGACGGCACTTATCAACAACAGCAGTTCATTTGGGAGGCAGTCTGGAAACACTTGTGGGGAAAGGGGAGGTGAGACAGGGGACAACAGGAAGCTGATGTTGTTGTTGCTGTTTTGGGGGAGAATGTCGTGTCAATTCTGATTCATAATGACCCCATGTGACAGAGTAGACCTGTCCTATAACGTTTTCTTGGTTGTAACCTTTATAAAAACAGATTTTCAGGTCTTTTTTCCACAAAACTATTACCTGCCTACTGCTATCATGTTGATTCTGACTCATGACCACTCATACAGGGTTTTCTGAGATTGTAAATCTTTTCAGGATCACACAGTCTCACCTTTCTCCCACAGAGCAGCTGGTCAATTTGAACCGCCAACCAGCATTTAGGTTAGCAGGTGAGTGTTTAACTTTTGTGCTACCATGAATCCTTAGGCAGCTGGCGTTCCATCCTGCATGACAGCATGCAAAACCCACATCTCAGAGTTACGCAGTGTGAGGGCCAGGGAGCTGGGAGATTACAACAGGATCCCTGCCAGTCATTACATGAGGGCTGCTCCTCAAGGATGTTCATTCCTGGTACTTCCAAGCGTTTGTGTGCCCAGACAGGGCAGGCTGTAGTGGCCAGTCTGAGAAAGCTCCCAGGAAAAGGGATTCTAATGATGACAGATGGAAGCTGGCAGGACCGGGCACAGGCGGGCATCAAGTGCACATGCTGTTCCAGCAGTTCTCAGACAGCAGAAGGCCCCAGAGGGCTGATAAAGCACTGCTTACTGGGCTCCACCCCCAGAACTTCTGGTTCAGTATGTCTTGGGTGAAGCTTGAGAATTCACATTTCTAAAAAATTCTATGGAGGCCTGGCAAGGTTCTGTGGGAAAAAGCGCTGGCCCGCCAAGTTGGTTTGAACCATAAGGTCAGCAGCTGAAACTCACCAGCCGCTCCTTGGGAACCCTATACAGGGTTGCTATGAGTCTGAATGGACTTGATGGCACTTAACAACAACAACAAGTTCTTAGGTGATGCTGTTGCTGATCCAGGGATCAGACTGTGAGAGTTACTACACACACACGCACACACACACATTCCCTTATATACTACAAATACTTCCATCGTATGTTCTTGGTACTCCATCACTGCTTCTCTCTCCACTTGCAATCCTTACCGTCCACGCTGTTGTTGTCATGCGCCATCCAGTCGGTTCTGACTCATGGCAACTCTATGCAGGGTTTCCGAGGAGCAGCTGGTGAGTTTGAACCATCCACCTTGTGTTTTGCAGCCCAGTGCTGATCCTACAGTACCACGAATGCCTGCTAACCACAAGGTTGGTGGTTCAAACTCACCAGCTGCTCCTTGGAAACCCTATACAGGATTGCTATGAATCCAAACCCTGTCGACAGTACTTAACAACAACATCATGTAAGTGTTCTAATAGCTATTTACCGTGTATCCTTTTTTTTTTTTTTTTTTTCTTTTTTTACAAGTAGATAGCCAGGTCCTTCTCAGTCAGGAAGCTCTGCTGAAACCTACTTCTTAAAAAACTGGCCAGGAAAAGCATTCTGAAATACAGTGGAGCCATATTTAGTATAATACCAGACAACAAGGCCCTCAGGCTGGAAGGCACCGAAAATACAACTGGGGGAGAGCTGCCCCCTCAAAGTCAAGCTCACCATGATGATATTGATGCAGTGAAACTGTCAGGACCCCCGCTTGCGGATGTGACATGACTCAGAATGAGAAGAAAGAGCGGCAAGCATCCACTAATAATCAGAATGTGGACTGTACAAACTATGAATCTAGTAACATCGAAAGCTGTCAAAAAGGAAATAGAATATTTGAACATAGATATCCTAGGCATGCGTGAGCTGAAACAGACTGGTGTTCACCATTTGAATGAAACAACCAAATGGCCTTCTATGCCAGAAATAACAAACTGAAGAGCTCCACTGTCATGTTCATTGTCAAAAAAACCCAACCCCCCCCCCAAAAAAAAACCTACAAGACTGTGCTAAAGTATGATGCTGTCAGAGATAAGGAAACATCCATACTCCTACAAGGAAGGACTGGAGCGTGGTGCCTCCATAGGACCAACACTGGACTGTGAACCACAAGGTTGACAGTTTGAGCCCACTAGTCATTCCTCAGGAGAAAGATGAGGCTTTTGCTCCTGCAAAGCTTTGAAGTCTTAGCAACCCTATACAGGGCCACTATGAATTGAGATGAACTCAACGGCACTTACCAACACCAACAATAATAAAGAAGACCAGTTAATACGACAATTCATCAACAATTTGTATCAACCCCTAATGACAAGAAGGAGGACACTGAAGTTGTTGTTGTGTGTTTGTTTGTTTTTTTTAACCAACTTCTACAGTCTGAAATTCATCAAACCTGCAATTCACTTATAATTTATTAGTTATTGGAATGTGAAAGTTGAGAACAGAGAAGAAGAATGGATAGTCAGAAAACAAGGCCTTCATGAGAGAAACAGCTCCAGAGAGTGCATGAGAGAATTTTGTAATACCAATGATCTGTTTGTTAGAAATACCTTTTATCAACAACAGAAACATTTGCTATACACATGGACCTCACCAGATGGAATACACAGGATTCAAACTAACTACATCTGTGGAAAGAGGTAATGGAGAAGGCTAAGCACTAACTGCTGAACAGATCAGCAAACACTTATTTAAAAGTTCAAGTTGAAGATAAAGAATATTAGAACAAGTCCATGAGATCCAAACTACTATCTCAAGTACGTGTTGTGCTGTGGGTTAATGCACTGGACCACAAGGTTGGTTTGAACTGAAGCGTCGGTGGTTCAAATTTACCAGCTGCTCCTCTGAAACCCTATAAAGGGTTGCTGTGAGTCAGAACCAACACAACAGCATTTAACAATAACCTGAATTTAGAGACCATCTCAAGAATAGGTTTGATGACTTGAACACTCATAACTGAAGACCCCATGCACTGTGGAGTGATATCAAGTACATCATACATTAAGAAGGCAAAATAAGGGTGATTAAAATGACAGGAAGGAGTCCTGGCATGGCACTGCAGGTTAATGTGCTAGACAGCAAGATCAGTGTGAACTGCAATGTTGGCCATTCAAGCTCACCAGGTGCTCCTCGGAAACCTTAGACAGGGTCTCTGTGAATCAGAACCTACTCAACAGCACTTACAACAATAAAAAAAGGACAGGAAACAATGAAGAGACTAAATGGACATCAGAAGAGACTCTAACACTTGCTCTTGAGTGTAGAGTAGCTAAAGCAAAGGTGAAAATGATGAAGTAAAATAAGTGAACAGAATATTTCAAAGGGCAGCTAGAGAAGATGAAATAAAGTCTTAAAATGAAATGTGCAAAGATCAGGAGTTGGAAAACCAGAAGGGAAGAACATGCTTAGCATTTTTCAAACTGAAATAATTGAAGTAGAAATTCAAGCCTTGCATTTCAATCTTGAAGGATTCTACGGGCGAACTATTGAGTGATGCAGAAAGCATTTTTAAAAAGGCAAGAGTTACTGTGCCAAAAATTCAACTATTTCAGGAGGTAGCATGTGATCAAGAACCCATGATACTGCAGAATGAAGTCCAAGCTGAAGGGAAAAAACAAGGTTCGAGCTATTGATGGAACTTCAATTGAGATGTTTCAACAAACAGATAGATGCTGGAAGAACTCACCCATGAATACCAAGAAATCTGGCATCTGAAAGAGATCCATATTTGGGACCATTCTAAAGAAAGGTGACCCATCAGATTATGCAAAGTATCAAAGAACAATCAATAATATCACTTGTAAGTAATTTTGCTGAAGATAATTCAGATACTGTTGTAACAGTGCACTGGCTAGGAATCAGAATTTCAAACCAGATTTAGGAGGAGACACTGAAGTAGGGATATCATTCCTGATGTTAGAAGCAAAGAATATCAGAAAGCTGCTTATCTGTGTTGTATCGATTATGCAAAGGATCATATGGATGAATTATCACAAATTATAGGTAACGTAATGGGAAGTTCAGAGCACTTAATTGTGTTTGTGTGGAACCTGAACATAGATCAAAAAAGTCATTTAAACAGAACAAGGACACTGTCTGGTTTAAAATCAGGGAAGGTATGTGTCAGGGTTGTATTCTTTCATCATACTTATTCAATCTTTATACTGAGCAAACAGTCCAAGAATCTGGACTATATGAAGAAGAATGCAGCAGCAAGATTGAAGGGAGATTCATAAACAACTTGCAAAATGCAGATGGCACAACCTAACTTGCTGAAAGAGAAGAGAACTTGAAGTACTTACTGATGAAAATCAGACTATGCAACCTTCAGTATGACACCTCAACATAAAGAACACAAAAATCCTCACAACTAGACCCAAAATAAATAATATCACAATAAACAGAAAAAAATATTGAAGTTGCCAAGGATTTTATTTTTCTTGTATCCACAATCAACAGCCATGGAAGCAGCAGTCAAGACATTGCACAACATATTACATAGGACAAGTCTGGTGCAATAGATTCTTGAAGTGTTTAAGAGCAAAGGTGTCAGTTTGAGGACTAAGATGCCTCTGATTCAAGCCATGGTATTTTCAATAGCCTCATATGTGCATGGACGCTAGACAATAAATAAGGAAGACTTTAAATTATGGTGTTGGTAAAGAGTATCAAATATACCATAACTGCCAGAACTAATTTATCTTTGAAGAAGTACAGCCAGAATGCTTCTTAGAAGTAAGGATGATGAGACTTCATCTTATATATTTCAGATGCATTATCAGGTGGGTCTCAATGCATGGAGAACATCATGGTTGGTAAAGTAGAGGGTCACTGACAAAGAGGAAGACCCTCAATGATGGTTTTGACAGCGGCTGCAACAAAGGGCCCAACAACAATGATGGTGATACTGGTACAAGTTAGTGCAGGACCAGATAGTGTTTCTTTCGGATGCTCATAGGTTTCCATCAATTAGAACTGACTAGAAGGGATTGTGTGTGGGGCTGTGGGTTAATGCACCAGACTGCAAAGCCATTTGAACTGCAAGGTTGGCAGTTCAAGCTCACCAGCTACTCCTTGGAAACCCTACACAGGGTCGCTATGGGTCAGAATGGACTCGATGGCACAGAAGAAGAAGAAGGAGGAGGAATTGACAAAAACAACCTTGCACCCCCACCCCCCCTGCAAATTATATACTAGTTTTAATCTTCTTATGAATCGGGCTGCGAACCACAAGGTCAGCAGTTCGAAACTACCAGCTGTTCCACGGGAGAAAGATGAGGCTTTCTGCTCCCGTAAAGATTTACAGCCTTAGAAACCGTGTACAGACAGGGTCACTATGAGTCAGAACCAACTCCACGGTACATAACAACAACAATAACAACTTGCAAACCACTTTGTCAAAGAAGGTCTCCTTTGAGTTTCAAAACAACCCCAGGAGATAAGGAAGTTGGGTGATATTATTAACTCTGTTTTAAAGATGAGATTCTGAGAGGCTAAGAATTAGCCCAAGGCCAGGTACCTGGAGATTCTTGATGTTTGAACTTGATTTCAAGTCTTCCAAGTGGAAATTCTTCATTCTTTCCTCCCTGATGTCTCCTCCTTTTTGGGTTGGAATGATTGGAATGACTTTCTTTGACCAAAACAGGTTCTATAGAGAAGCTTTCTTATCACAAGCAGACAGAAGTCCTTGATGTTGTCATAGAGAACAGTTGCCCCTCTTCCCCTCTGGAACCTAGAAATTGATAAAAATGCAAACTCCCTATGGGTGTAAACTACCTGGATCTTTGACCTACATACTTTAGCCAGCCCCCTTCCCTAAAAGAGAGGCTAAGAAGTCCTATTGTCATCTTATCCCTTGAAATGACCTCTGACCACCTCCCCACAACCCAGACTCATCAGTCAAATCTTAGGAAACATGTGATTGCCTCAAATGATAAAGGAACACGTATTGTTTGTAACTGTGGCAACCTGATTCTTTTAACAAGGAACCAATAGGGCTTGGGGACAGTGAATAGGAACAAGGGACAGAAACAGGTGGGTGCACAGACCATATATCTTGCAGTTGAAACTGGCTTTTGGTCACGATGTCTGCATAGATGGAAGATGAAAGATGCCCTGATCGTGGTCTTCAAGGAAGCAGCTCAATGTGATTGAAATGTGCAGAACCAGGAGATCTGGGCTCAAGTCTTGTTGTTGGCAAATTATTTCATCTCGCTGTGCCTTAGTGCACCAGTGTGCCCTGCCTTCCTCAGAGGAGATTTCAAGTCAGATGAGATAATGGCTATGCAACAGTCAACACTGCATTTTAATTCTACAGATGGGGACAATGAGTAACTTCGAAACAACCAGAGATACACAGAAGCCTTAACCTACACGGGTACACTGATACACTGATAGCCTTAGCCTAACCCTTCCATGCTCCCAGTGTGAAGGTATGACCTCTCACCTATCTTCTCTCACTTGTCTGGGCTGAAAAGGGAACTCTGGGATCAAAGGACAAATTCTGAGTTCTAACTCAACCTATGGTACTAACTTGCTGTGTAACTTTTGGCAAATTACTTCATCTCTCTGGGTTTTAGCTTCCTCATCTTGAGCTTTACAAAGAGTATTCTCTTGCTTTTCTGCATGTCCCTGTCTCCACCTCCAATTAATAGGACTCCAGTGACCATGGTCTTCAATCCACATCTCTAGCCTGACTCTTCTTCCTGGGCCCAACAACCCACCAAGCAGTCATCCTCATGCCTTGGAGTCATTCTTATGTGTGTCAGAGTAGAACTCTGCTCCATAGGCTTTTCTATGGTTCATTTCCCAGAAGAAGGCCACTAGGCCTTTCTGAAAAGATGCCTCTGAGTAGGCTTGAATCTCCAGTCTTTTTGAGCATGTTATTGTTCTGTCCCATTCGGGAGCTCTCCTCCAAGCCCCATCAAACCCATTACCACTGATTGGATTCTGACTCATCATAATAACCCTACAGGACAGAATAGAACTGTCCCAGGTGTCCAGGCTACACATCTTCACAGCAGCAGATTGCCACATCATTTCTCCCATGGAACAGCTGGTCCCAGGTTTCCAGGCTACACATCTTCACAGCAGCAGAGCGCCACATCGTTACTCCCATGGAGTGGCTGGTCCCAGGTTTCCAGGCTACACATCTTCACAGCGACAGATCACCACATCGTTTTTCCCATGGAGTGGCTGGTGGAGTCAAAGTACCAACCTTTCAGTTAGCAGCTCCGTGCATACCCCACAGCCTCACCGGGACTCCTTAGCAACATGGCAGATGCTGGGAAAACTGAGGACCAGCGATTAGGAGATTTGCCCAATTTGCACGGCAGTTGGTTGACAGTGATGGTACCATCTCACTTTCTTCCATTTGATGGGATGTGTCATGGTTGGATTGTGTTCCCCAAGATATATACTGAATTTTAGCTCCTATTTGATCCTACAGTGCCATACCAGGAGTCCCATATGTGTAAATCAGGAGAAAGATAAAGCTGTTTGCTTCTGTAAAGATGTAGAGTCTTGGAAATCCTATACAGGGTTACTATGAGTCAGAATCGACTCCATGGCACTTAACAACAACAATAACAATAAATGCAATTAAGGAGGCTTGGTGGCACTATGGGCTAAGAATCGGCTGTTAACAGCAAGGTGGGTGGTTCAATCCCACCAGCTGCTCCATGGGAGAAAGATGATGTTATCTGCTCTGGCAAGGATTTACAGTCTCAGAAATCCTAAGTTCCACTCTGACCCCTATTGTTGTTGTTGTTAAGTGCCATCGAGTCAATTCTGACCCATAGTGATCCTGTATAGGGTTTCTGAGGAGTGACTGGTGAGCTTGAGCCACCGACCTTGCAGTTCAAACGGCTTTGCAGTCTGGCGCATTAACCCACAGCACCACACCAGGTGGCTATAAATTGGAGTTGGTTCAGTAACAGTGGATTTATATGTGTAAATATGACCCTGTTTGGAAATAGGATTTTTCTCTTTGTTGTATCGATTTGGTCATGCTGGAGTAAGGAATGGGTGGGTTCTGAATCTAATCACTTCTGAGTTATGAAAACAGTAGAATGGATACAAATGAACACATAGGGAGGAGAGGAAGACAGATAACAGAGACAGACACATCTATGAGGATTATCAGCAGTTAGTCAGTTTGAGGACTAAGGTGCGTTTGACTCAAGCCATGGTATTTTCAATAGCCTCATCTACATGTGCAAGTTGAACAGTGATTAGAAGAATTGATGCATTTGAGTTACGGTGTTGGAGAAGAATATTGAAAATATTTGTTAGAAATACAAACAAATCTGTCTTGGAAGACATATAACCAGAGTGCTTCTTAGAAACCGGATGGGTACACTTTGTCTCTGATACTTTGGACATATTATAAGGAGGGATCAGTTTGTGGAGAAGGACATCATGCTTGGTCAAGTGGAGAGTCAGTAGAAAAGAGGAAGACCCCAATGAAATGGATGGGCACAGTGGCAGCAGGAATGGGCTCAAACCTAACAATGATTGTGAGGCTGGCGTAGGACCGGGCCATGTTCTGTTCTATTGTGCATAGGGTTGCTGTGGGTTGGAACCGACTTGGCAGGACCTAACAACAACAACAGTCCTGGTGTAGGATAAGTCCTGGACACAAGGTCAGTGCTTCAAGTCCACCAGCTGCTCCTCAGAGACCCTATACAGCGTCACTGTGAGTTGGAACCCACCTCCAAACTAAGGAAATACGTTTTTGGTTGCTAAAGCTGTCAGTTGTGGTATTTCAGCTACAGCACTGTTAAGTAACTAAGACTGTCACCTGTCACGTAGCGGAGTACATAGCCTCTCTGTGAGCACTAACTCTCCCTACCCAGCATGTGCCAGGGGAGACCTTCAGGAGAACAAGTCTCTGTCTCAAGGTCACTGCCTCCAGGTTTGAGGGGTCTCACCACCCTGAGGAAGTCTGGGGCCATGGCTGGTGGCCAGTGCTGCAGGGAAAGTCTGCACTGGGGAGGTGTCCGTGGGGCTGGGTAGGATGAAGGGGGAGCTTCAGACCAGAGAAGCAGAGGGGAAGGCGATGGGAGGCACGGAGGAAGAGAGACCAGGAGTAGGAACTTCCTTGGAGAGCTGAATCTCTAAGCAAAGTCCTCTAAGCTTAGTCGGGAGGAGACAGGCTGGGGCGGTTAGCCCTTGTACCAGCCCCACACTCTGCAGAGAAAAGTTCTGGGTTCTGTGGGGTTTCATGCAATGGGCTCGGGAGGCAGAACCTGACGGAGCCTGTTGGATATGTTACAGGCCCAGTGCGGGAAGCCTGTTTTGATTAAATTTGGGAGTGTAATTGCAGGGTTTGTACTGTGGTCCCATTATGCCTTTTTCAATCTTGTTAACCTCTCCTCCCCATCTCCCATCCTCCCCTCGCTTCCCTCCAGGACCACAGGCTCTGGCTTTGCAACAATACCAGGAATAGTTTGTCTCCCTGCTGTGGTGCCTTTCTCCTCCTCCCTCAGACTCCACTGGAGCCAGGACAGGGTGGAAGAAGAAGGAAAGGCCTAGAGAAAGGATATTGTGCATGACTTAGTCATGCTGAGTACCCCTCAGTTCAATTCTCAGGCATCCAGGCCAATGCTCTTGGAGGGACCTGCAGTCGATCTGATTCAGGCCCAGCTGGGGAGGTGGGCGATCTGGCTTAAATGACAATTTGAGTGGATACAGGTGGGGCTTCTGGAGTTGACACAGTAGAGAAGAAGGTAGTTTGGAAGGGTCAGGGTGCAGAGAGCTGGGAAGAATTTGGAAGGTTTATCGCGGTTGCAGAGGAGAGGAATGCTGAGGTGGGAGGCTTCTGATGGCTAAAGTGGGTGTGGAGGACAAAGGCAGTTTAGGCCGGCAAGCTGGAAATGAGGTGGCTGGTGGGATGAAGAGGCATGGTGAGGGAGCACTGGGTCACAGCCTGCCATGGGCACTGAGTGTTCCCCAGAGGGAGTAAACAGCACCCTTGTGGAGCTGAGGGAAGAGAGTTTTGCTGCAGTTTAGGTGACATTGATTGAGTTGATTTAGACTCATAAACCCACAGCCGTCCGTTCGGTTCTGGCTCATAGTGACCCTATAGGACAGAATAGAATTGCCCCATAGGGCTTTCTAGGCTGTACATCTTTACAGAAGCAGAGCACTTCATGTTTCTCTTGCTTTGTGGAGGCAGACCACTGGCACTTTTTCCCAGGGAGCTGCTGGGTGGGTTCCAACTGTCAACTTTTCAGTTAGCAGTTGAACACTAGCTGTTTCGCCATCAGAGCTCCTTATTGCCTTGGGGTGGGGGTGGGGATGCGGGTGGTTCACAAGGAAGCAGCTGTTTGTGAGAGGTGGTGCCCTGGAGACTTGGGGGCTGTGGGCAGGGTGAGAAGTGGTGAGGGTGGATTCCTCACTGTCTACCCCCAACATCTGCCCTCTCACTCCTCTTCTTCCTCAGCCACTCTCCCACCTCAAGACTCAGTCACTGTCTTCAGCTCTGACCTCTCTCCCAAGAAATCAGGAACAAAAGTGGGAGGATTTGGTCAGAAGTCAGAAGGCCCCATCAAAGGAGGACAGCCAGATGACCAGAGGGAAATGGCCCTGCCGTCACCCACTTTCACACAGCCTCCTGGCAGGGCCTGCTCAGATGGTGGGAGGGGACTGATGTGTGGGAGCAGGATCGGAGCCAGGTGTGGGAAGGAGCTCTCTCCCAGGATCCCAGGACTGACCTGGAAGCTTGGGCCATGTCTCAACAGCTGTCTTGGGACACTCTGGCTTGATTGTCATGACCTGAGAAGACCAAGGGTATTCTCTGGAGCACAGGGACAAGGGGCAGCTCAGATGCAGTGTCTACTCTGTGGTAGAATTTTGACGCCATCCTTGGAAGGCATGCGTCTCTGTTCAGCCGGGAGGCCCTCTTTAGTTAGGAGCTCAGCCAGCATATCTGGAGGACCAGGGTCCTGAGCCCAACCCTCCACATTGAGACCTTTCTTTTAGGAAGATTTCGGGACTCACCAACTTCCCCCAGAGCCCTAGTGGTACAGCGGTTTAGTGCTGAGCTACAAACCAAAGTTGGTGGGTTGAATCCATTCTCCTTAGGAGACAGACATAACAGTCTGCTCCCATAAAGGTTTCTAGTCTTGGTCACCTTATGGGCAGTTCTACTCTTCTATAAGGTCACGTGAGTTGAATTGACTTGATAGCAATGGATTCAGATGCCCACGACTTGATGACCTGCTCTGTGTGACACACTCAGTAGAAAGCAGGGAGAAAGGGTTCCTTCTGTGCGGTTCTTATAGTGCCTAGTTTTGCTGTCCTCTCTGCATATTTGTGAAGCTGAACTGGGCTGGAAGTCAGCTCTAGTCCCTGGACTGGCTTTGTGGAAGCCTTGGGCAAGCCGTCCTCCACCCTGGGCCTCAAGTTTGCCAACAGGGTAAAGATGGGGTTGGTATGGGTAGTCTCTAAGGGTCTCCCAGCTCCAACATCACTCAACAGATCACGCTGTAGTAGAAAAGCCCACCACAGCAGCAGCCAGGCCACAACTGATTGGCGAAGGCCATGGGATGGTCACTGGTCACCCCAGGTAGGATCACAAGGTTCCTGGGCCGCTGGCCTTATGTTGCTAGAGCCTGTGCATGTGACCAGTGACCCAGGGACAAGATGACCTAGGTCTCCCCAGGGGTGTGTACTTTCAGCCCAACTCCAAGGTCTTGGCCAGGAAAGTTCACCAGGGCCAAGACCAGAGCAATGGATTGAGCCAACTGGCCCACGTTTGCCAATCCAGGCTTGAATGAGAGGGCAGAGGGCTCTTGGTACCCGGGCCAACCAGAACAGGCATGAACTCTGGCAGCAGACACTCATGGGTTCAAACCAGGTCCCATTGCTCTTTTGTTGTATGACCTTAAGCTTCTCCAGCCTCATGTTCCCATCATACTATGGGGGAGCAAAGCAAAACCTCCTTTCCAAGCCTATTGTGAGCAGTGTTGTTAAGTGCTTTGAGTCGATTCCAACTCATAGGGACCCAGTATAAGGTTTCCGAGGAGCGGCTGCTGAGCTCAAACTGCCCAGTGCACTGTCCTGCAGCGCCATCCCAGGATTCCATTCCGTGATGCCATGTATTTGAAAGACTTTAAAGTATCACATTGCAGGTGCTCAACAAATGCTCATCCCTCCTTACCCTCCACCCTCCCTGGTCTTCTTCAAACACACTTGCCGGTTTGGCATTAGTGAGGGGAATGGAACTATGTTGTTATTGTTAAGTGCCATCGATTTAGTTCTGACCCATAGGGACCCAGTATAGGGTTTCCAAGGATCGACTGGTGAGTTTGAACCACCAACCTTGTGGTTCAAAGCGGCCTGGCAGTCTAGCACTTGTCGCAATAGCACCACCCACTCCTGATAGAATGAGACAATCAGTAAGGGGTCTGACCAACCTGCCAGTGACTGTTAGGTTCTTTATACTGTGCTGTGCTCTCAGAGTCTGCTGTGGTCCCTCCCTGTAAGGCATTTAGTCTGTTAGAGGAGTCTTGGTGTGGCGCTGTGAGCTAATGTATCACACTGCAAAGTCATTTGAACTGCAAGGTCCATGGTTCAAGCTTACCAGCTGCTCCTTGGAAACCCTATACAGGGTCGCTATGGGTCAGAATCAACTTGACGGCACTTAACAACAACAGAGAAGTAAAACCACATCCATACCCGCTGTGACCATTAAGAAATTAAAATAATGAACAGCGTGGACCAGAAGCATTAGAAAGTCAGGGTATTCAGGGAGCAGGGCTCACTCCAGATGGGAAGTGGCAGAGCTGGCAAGAGGACAGACTGCCTCATAGCTGGTGGGAGTTGAAGACAGCAGAAATGGAGGGGATCTGGGATGGAGTGAACAGGCCACATGGGCTTCCTGGAGGCAGTGATGGGGTGTCTGGGGTGTGTCTCTGGGGGTGAGTTCTGGAATGATGGTCTGCAACTACGCTCAGCTGTCCGTGCACAGAGAGTTCTTTCTCTCAGTTAGTGGCTAGAAGAATGCCTTTCAGTATTGATGGTACTGGCTAGGGTATTGGGGAGCAGCTGGGAGACAGTGGGTCAGAGTAAGACTAGCTATGAGGAGCTGGAAAGGTAGTCACAAGGGCTCAAGGTGGGGGTTAGTGCAGTGGGCAGAAATTCAGCTCCACCTCTACCCTTCATGGAGTCACCCCTCGGGACACAAAGGAAAAGAGCGACAAACTTATCCTTCCCTGTTGTTGTGTTGTTGAGTTGGTTCCCACTCATAACGACCCTGGATAGGGTTTCAAAGAGTGGCTGGTGGGTTTGAACAACTGACCTTGTGGTTAGCAGTCCAGTACTTATCTTACAGTGCCACACCACGATAGCTATATTGTACCAGCTCATGCCTGGCACTTGGCCTGGAGAGGTTTTATTTTTACCACATTCTGGTCGTATGTTCTTCAGCTCCCAGATGAGAAAAACTGAGGCTCAGAGGGCCCAATGTCCAACATCTTCTAGAGGACTCTGTGGATTCCAGCCCTCTGCTCTTCCTTGGGCCCATGCTGCCTCTCCACGACTTAAAGATTGTCCACTAGGACTTAGGATGGGCTCAGTCCTCTGCCATCTCCCTCCTAAATGTAAACTTAGCCTGTCACTCTGTAAAGACAGAGACCATGTCCTTGGGCACATTTCATCACTTACTGGCCCAGCCGGTCATGCAGGGTTACACACGCAGGACTTGGCACCTCAACCCAGTGGCTACCTCCTTGGGGCAGAGGCTGGGTCACGTTCTACTGCCAGCATAGCCTTGGCACCATCACTTCCCAGACACGATGCTGCTAATTCTAGGCCATGGCGGGTGGAGCGCCCAGCCTGGGTCTGATGACAGGGTGTTTCTGGAATCCAGGGATGAGGTGGCTGCTGACAGAGGCAGGGGAAGGGAGGGGTAAGAGAAGTCTCTTCTCAGCTGCCAGCTTCCCCGGAACTGGAATTGCTCCTAGTGGGCCGAGTTCTCCGCTGACTGGAGAGATGTTTGACGGGAACCTAACAAGAGAAGGTTGTGGATGCAGCAAGGAGTTGAGTGAGTAATTCGATGCTCATTAATTTACATTTCACAAGAGAGTCAAGGATGTTAGGGGGGAAAACTGCAAAGATTAAAGACCTTCTGGAGAATGGTGAAGGAGTCCTGGTGGTGCAGTGGGTTAAGCACTGGACTGCTAACCAAAAAGGAGGGTGGTTTGAACCCAACAGTGGCTCTGTGGCTAAAAGATGAGGCAGTCTCCTTCTGTAAGGATTTATAGTCTTGGAAACCCTATGGGGGTACTACTGTTCTATAGGGTCACTGTGAGTCAGAACTGACTGCCCAACAATGGGTTTGGCTTGGGTTTGGAAAAGGGAGAGCTAGGGTCATAAGGAGCTCTCGTAGCGTAGCGATTATTAATCGGGCTGCCAATCTCACGGTCAGCAGTTCGAAACCACCAGCTGTTCTGTGGGAGAAAGATGAGGCTTTCTGCTCCCGTAAAGATTTACAGCCTCGGAAACCCTGTACAGGGTTGTTATGAGTAGGAACCGACTCCACGGCACATAACAACAACAAAAACAGGGTCTATAAGAGATAAAGGGCTTGGGGCTGACAGGTAACAGACAACACTGGAAGGCAAACAGGTGCATCACTGGATGGACTCAGGCAGAAAGGCCTGCCATCTCCGGCACCTCCCAATAGGAGCCTGAGCCAAGGGTGCTGTTTGTCTGTGTGGGAATGGAGGGAGGATGGCGAGGAACCAAGATACTTAAACACAAAGATGGGAGCTTTCGATGCACACGCTGTAACAAGGACATAGAGGCTCTTATAGACTAGAGAGAGCAAGAAGGAGTGAGGAGAAGAGAGAGAGGCAGCAGAGAAGGGACAGGAATAAAGGAAGACAAGGAGATGGAGGAAGGGAAGGGAGGAGAAGAAGGAAACAAATCAGGAAGTGGTTATTGAAAAGGGTGAAGGACCATGGGTCGTTAACACCTAAGTCCTCAGGAGAAAGATCTAGACATCCAGAATTTCAAAAGTAGTAACAATGGTTAACATGCTTAGCTGCTAACCAAAAGACTTGGAGTTCGAATCTACTAGAAGTGCCTCAGAAGACAGGCCTGGTGATCTACAAACAAACAAAACAGCCACCAGAAAGCCTATGGTTTATATGCATGCACACGGGATTGGAACTGACTCATGACAACTGGTTTTAGGAAAGATCTCGACTCTGTTGTGTCTGCCTTGCTCACCCAACTGCCTAAAGCAGGGGTGGAAAAATGTCTGTCAAGGTCCAGAGTAAATATTTTAGGAGCTTCAGGGCATCCAGATTCTGTTGTGGATTCTTTGTAAAAGATGCAAAAAGTATTCTTAGCTCAAAACGAAACAGAACAAAACTTACAGCCATGAAGTTGATTCCAGCTCATAGAGATTACCCCATAAGGTTTCTGAGGTTGTAAATATTTACATGAGAAGAAAGCCTCATCATTCCCCCTCGGAGGGACTGGTGGCTTCTAACCACCCGTTAGCAGCCCTAGCACTTAAGCCACTGCACCACCAGGGTTCCTGCATCTTAGCTCAAGGGTCCTATAAGAACAGGCTATTGGAGGATTGGACCCTGTGAGGAACCGTCCCACCCTGATGTAGAGCTTCCTTCTCAAAATGGAATGCAGTGCCCATCCCAGGCGACTGGGAGGGAAGTGGACCAGAACCTGCTGTTGGCTCACTGAAGTGGTGAGGTTGGGCTGAATGAAACATGCTGGCTAGACCTCCTTCAGAGATGCCCTGTCTGCCCAACTGCAGAGTGTGGGGTCAGCAGATAGCTGCCAGCTGTCAGCTTCTCAGGGTCTGTCTCCACCTGTGGTTGCCCCTCCCTGGAGGAGGCTATCTAGTGACTGAGCAAAATGTAGGTGTGAGTCAGCTCTCACCGGACACTTCTGGGGTGCTCACTCCAGAGTTCACTCGGGCTTGACTGAAGGATGAGTTTGGGGAAGAGGGGCATTCCTTGGAGAGAAAACGGCCAGAGCGAGTTTCTGGAAGCCAGTAAGGACCAGTTCTCTATTGCTCTGCTGGTGTTAGTTGATAACGCTAGTGGTCCTTGGAAATCCCTTCAAGTACAGTTGTCTTGTCAGGCCTGCATTGCACCTCTTTCTCCCTCTGCCTAACTCAACTTCCTCCCCTGCCGTTTACTTGTATGATTCCTTAAGAATGTCCAGCACCCCAAGTCTTCCAGACAACCCATCCTTGTGCACAGATGAGGAGAGGGCAGCTGGGAAGAGGGCAACGGAGACCACAGAGCAACCCCAGGGTTACTGTCTAATGGCTTCAGCATTAGCTGGTCTCACCTGGGGGCAGCAGCATCAAGTAAAATGTCCGTGGGAACCTGAGCGCTCCCAGGTCTGCAGGTTCCCGAGGCCTTAGCATAGCAACAAAGAGGAGACGATGGAAAAGTAAGCAAAGTGGGGCAGGGGTCTGGCAACTTGGGCCTGGCCTGAGCTAACGCACTAATGTGCTGTGTGTCTTTGGGTAAGTCACTGCCACTCTCTGAGCTTATGTTTCCTCATTAGTAAATGGGCTAGAAAAAGTGATCCTTGCATCCTGTGGCTGTTGTAACAAAATACTACAAATTTAGGGGCTTAAAGCAACAGATAGTCATTCTCTCATAGTTCTGGAGGCCAGAATTTTAAAAGCAGCATCAGTGGGCTAGAATCAAGATGTTGTTAGTGCCATGCTCCCTTCAGAGGTTTCAGGGGAGAACGGGCTCCTTACGTGGTCTTCCAGTTTCCGGTGGCTGCCAGCATCCCTTGACTTGTAGCAGCATCACGCCAATGCCCAGTGCAAACATCTTTGAATCTCTCTCTGCTCCATCTTCAAATGGCTTTATCCTATGCCTGTCTGGGGTCAGATCTCCCTCTGCCTTTCTTATAAGGATCCTTTGTTCTGCAGTTAGAACCCACTCAGAGAATCTAGAATCATCTCTCTCAAGCTCCTTAACTCATTCATATCTGCGAAGGTCTTCTTCACAAATAATTTATGTTGTTGCTGTTAAAATGCTGTTGAATCGGTTCTGATTCATAGCAACCCAGTACAGGGTTTCTGAGGAATGGCTGGTGGGTTTGAACCACCAACCTTGTGGCTCAAACTGACATTGTAGGAACTGTCATTTTTGAGGGCCTTTGCTTGGTTTATTATGCTCACTAGTTGCAGACTTTAGTTCCGCTCCAGTTCTCTCTCCCTGAGATGCAGCTCTTGGCTCTTTGTTGTTGTTGTTGTTGGGTGTCATTGAGTCGATTCTGACTCACAGTGACCCTACGCACAACAGAACGAAACACCGCCTGGTCCTGCGCCATCCTCACAATTGTTGTCATGCTTGAGTGCATTGCTGCAGACATTGTGTCAATGCATTTCACTGGGAGTTTTCTCCTTTTTCACTGACGGTCTGTCTACATTTACCAAGCATGATGTCCTTCTCCAGAGATACCATGTCTAAAGTAAGTGAGACAAAGTCTAGGTTCTTGGCCCCTACCAGTTCCTGTCACAACCCAGCTGGTCTCATGCTGCACCCCCAGTTAATTTCAACATGAGCTGATGAAGCAGACACTGCTCACACTGCTGAGTCCATCAGTATTACCAAGGCCACAGCTGATATTTATTGAGCACTTCCTCTATGCTTACAGTCTCACTTGCAGTCTCTTATTTGCTATCATCCAAGGAAGTAAGTCCTATTATGAGTCTCCGTTTTGCATCTAAGTAAACCAGGGAAGGGGAGGCTGAATAATTTGCCCCACGCTCATAGATGTGAGCTGGGATTCCCTCTCTGGTTGTCCAACTCCAAGTCCATCTCAGCTCTTATGTTAGTCACTGTCCCAGTGTTGACGGGACTTCACTTTGAAACTATTTATCAAGTTTGGTTCCTTCTGAACTTTGTCTGCAGTGAGTGTCTTATCAGATGCTGCAAATCTCAGACCTAAAAGAGATGTTCTACAAAGCTGAAAATCAAATGACATGAGCTGGGAAATGTGGTTCAGTTTGGGGCTGAAGAGGGAAAAAAGATCCTGGGCCTTCACTTACCTGTTCAATAGCACATTTCAACTGCTCTTTATATTGTTTCAACTCTTAACTGCTTTGGACTTTGAATATCAACCCTGGTTTCTGTGTAATTTATGGGTTGACTTCTTGATTAAGTTATTTATTCATCAGTGAATGCAGCCAATGCATAGTGCTAGACATCGGCATACCTACAAGGTTAAGTCAAAAAGTATTGCTACGGGGGGGGGGGGGGTTCTCGTTCCTGCATGCCTGGCTTTATCGTAAATAAAACGTATCTGAACACGTCTCTGTGATCAGTGGGAGGCAGCAGACAAGTGTGCTCAGTAATGCATTCACCTTAGTCTTGTTAGGGTGCCTCCAAAAAGATGTCCACTCAAAACAGTGGCTCCTTAGGGGATCTGCTGGCCTAGTTCCATTCGAGGTGGACAGGTCAGCTCAGAGAGTTATGGTGCCTGTGTTTTGGGGGACTACCAAGAGGTCATCTTCATAGATTTTCTCAAAGGACACAGGATAATCACAGGGGCTTTTTATGAAGAAGTTCTAAGGAAATTGAAAATTGCATTGGTGGAAAAGAAGGCCAGGAAAGTTGCACAGCAGAATTTAGTTGTTGTTGTTGTTGTTTTCATTCTGACAATTCATCACAATTCTTTGAAGTAACAAAAACTGTCCTATGAGAACTTTGTTGGGAAACCTCACCCCATTCACCTTCCAGCCTTGATCTTGCCTCTTTGGATTTCTTGTTGCTCCCCAAACTCAAAGAACATTTCTAGGGAACACAACTTGAGTCCCTTGAGGATGCCAAAACTGCTGTTTTGACCGGAAGAGCACAGAATTCTTCAGGGAAGGGTTAGAGATATGGAAACACCGTCTTCAGAAGTGTGTGGCCCTAGACGGACGTTGATGTCTGAGAAATAATCAGTTCACATTTTGATATTTTTGTTTAATAAAGGTTTCTGTAATTTTTTAGCAATATTTTTGGACTTATTCTTGTATTTGCCTTTACTCCTGGCTTTAATTTCATGCCCTAGAAATATCTATATGTAAAAAAATTGTGTTCAAAATGTGAAACAAAACTCAAATTCATAGCAAAGACCAGCTTACTGATCAGATCGAGACTGGTGGAACCCCAGGATCTGGGCCCTGGTCACCCTCCAGGTCTGGAACTGAGTTCACCCCCATAGCTCAAATTTCAGCCAAGCACTAGATAGGTGTATGGTGGGAACACCACCATCAGTGAGGTATGCATGCCATAGAATGGTCCACCTATCTGAGATCAAAGCTTTTACCTAAGGACACAATTCAGGAGGCTGGGGGAAGAAGGCGGAATGGGAATAAGAGCCAGAGGGAGGAAGTGGGATGAGTGATGTTATGTAGAGGGGACTGTAATCACTGAGATGAAATGAAGTGCATGGTTTGTTGGATGTGACACTGATGATCTGCTCTGTAAACCTTCTTTCAGTTCACAATAAACAGTTAAAAAAAAATATGTGTTCACCCATGTATGGAAACCACTATGGAATGATGTTTACAAGTGATTCTCTTGTATGTGCTTTAAAAAGTCCAGAAATGAGAAAGTAGAATGGATCCTTGGAAGACTTTTTTTGTCAAGAGGGAATCACAGTTGAAAAAAAAACAAGCATGGTATCCAAGGGTCTTGGCGGGGGGGGGGGGGCAGCCAGTGGGGAGGGGCGGATAAGTGGGACACATGGGTTTTTTTAGGATAGTGAAAGGATTCTGTATGATACTCTCATGGCAGACACATGGCACTGTGTGCTTGGCAAAACCCAAGAGGACTAGACGACACCAAGAGTGAGTGCTCTCACAGACTCTAAACTTTAGTTCATATAATGTGCCAATATTGTTTCATTAACTGTAACAAAGGTACCTCACCAATGCGAGATGTTGGTAATAGGGGAAACCGTGGGCGGGAGAAAGGAAGTATTTGGAAACTTTCTGTACTTTCTGCTCAATTTTATCTGTAAACCTAAAACTGCTGTAAATAATAGTCTATTAATTCAAAAGAAAGAAATAAAACATACGCTTAGACGCAAACCCACAGGCTAAAGGGTAGTAAACTGATCTCAGCGTATCTCAGGGGACAGTAGCGGTCCGATGGTTGTGTTCTCACCTTCCATGAGGACGACCTGGGTTTGAGTGTGGAGGCTCGTGTGTGGCTCTGATGCTGAGCAAGTTTCAGTGGAGTTTCCACACTGAGAGTATAAAGAAAGGCTGGTGGTTCTACTTTTAAAGCCAGCAGGTGAAAACCCTACGGAATCACAGATGTTCAACCCCTCATGGGGATAGCTCAATGGCAGCTAACAACAACAACAACAAGTGCCTCTTATACCTCTTGATAAAGGGACTAGCAGGAGCAAATGGTCAAATATCAAAATGTGCTGAACAGGGGCTTTGGCATCAGGGATTTGGCAGAGCCCACCAGGAGCTTGCAACCAATTCTAAAACGCACGGGGCACCCCTGTGCAACTTTAAGCAGAAAAGGGACATATCATAGTCCCAGCAAGAGGTGAGGAAGACCTGCCTCTGGGTGAGAAAAAGGAGAGACTGGGTTTGAGAGGCAGTTGAAATCCAAGTCGTTGGTTGGTGTTAGAGAGCGAGCGAGAAGAGCAAGGAGGGGGAAGATGCCTCTACATGACTTGGGTGAGTGGGTGGGTGGTGGAACCTTCCACAGATGTGAGGGACCAGGATGCAAGGACAAGTAGGCAATGGCGAGGAAGTCACTGATGAGTGGGGGGCAGGCTATGGGTGGGGGAGTGACAGAAAATGCATGCTGACCCTTCTTCGTGAAGCAGTACACAGAGATCTGTGGCTGGGCAGGGACACACTTCGGAGCAGCAGTCCAGAACCTCTGGGGAAACCCAGGTGTCCAACCCCCACTCACAGGCTTTTTCTGCCTCAATTCCCTCATCTGCTAAGTGTGAGAATTGAGTTAGATCATGGACAGGAATTAGTGGAGGATGCCTTGAGCCCCTGGAAACAATGTATAATAAGGTGGTGTATGCATACCCACTTATGTGGGGCTCTGGTAAAGTCACTTGAGTGAAACGGTCCCTTCTTGCAGATGGAGACTTTCTGGGAAGCATGGCTCTTTAAATATACTGGCAGTGGGTCTTGCCACGCCCAACCAGTTCCTGGAAGGCAGAGACCTGGGTCCCAGCTTGTCCACATTCCCTTCAGTGGATGTGTCTTCATGACCCTTGGAGGCTACATAGCATGTAGAGTCTTGTGTGGGGCATCCCTCAGATGTTCTGGCCACCTGCCCCCAGTCAGCATAGGCATGCATCACCCAAGGGAACCTCCCCAGGGGACGCTAGTGTCCTTTCTCTGCAGTCTGTCATCCTTCAGTCCAAAGTCCACCTGCGGGACCCTCCTGGGCAGCATTGATTTCTCCCCCAAATGGAACCCAGACATTAACATTCAAGCATAGTCAGTTTCCCACCTGTCTTGGGTGAAGTTCATTTGTATCTTTCACTCTTTTTCTTCCTCCCTCCCTGCCTCCTTACCTCTGCCCCATAGAGTTCTCTTTTGATGGGGATCTCATTCTATGTCTCCAGGTACCAGAGACTTGGTACTCAAAAAAGTTCATTTCTTTAGTTGTCCTAACTTACGGAATGATTGTGAGCAATGTACTCCCGTTTCCAATCTTGGGCTTCTCACTGGGTCACACTGTGTGTGTGTCTAACTGGGCATTGCTCACTCTGCTCCTTCCGAGATTCGGAGAAGACAAGGCCCAACAGCCAGAGATTGCAGCAAGAAGGGCCCCCTGGGTCATTTCCCACAGAATCCCAGGAAGGGAACAGAGGTGTTAGTGCTCTGATCCCCCAGGGGGACTTCATGGCCCAGGATGGAAAAAGATACCCATCTCTGGAGCACTTGGAGCACGCCATGTGACAGGCCCTTTGTGCAAAGGATCCTAGGTATTGTGTACAAGAAGCTGGCAGAGGCAGGCGCTATCGTACTGATTTTACAGATGTGGGAACAGGATCTGAGTGTTTTGGGGGCTTGCTCAAGCTCACAGCGCCATCCAATCCCAGTACGCTGCCTCCAGAGGCGAAAGCAATAGAAGGCAGTGTGATGTTTTTTGATTGTGCCGCCCTATCTGTAAATCAAACCATATCTAGCCCTCCCACACATCCTGTGTGAAAGTCCAGCCAAGATCCACTGCTCTCACTGGCTTTTCATGTCCCCGTTGGACCTGATCCCTTCTCAGGCTATGGCATTCACTCTAAGTGGATGGGGGTGGCCCTTGGTCCTGGCAGGCAAGCTGTTTGCTCTGGGAGATGGCTTCCCTTTGTAGACAGAACAGGAGCTTTGGAACTGGGCCAAGGAAGCCAACACAGCCTGGCTGAAGTGGCTAGAGTTTAGTTAGCAGTTCTTTGTTCTTCTCCAATCTCAGTGGAGAGCTGGTGGGCTTTGAATCAAGGAAGACCCTGTGCTTGAGCTATGGCAAAGCTGGCCCAAGCCCAGGGTCTCACTGTAGGGACGTGTCCTTACCCCATGGGCTGATGAAGTCAGACCTACAAAGAGGAGAGTGGCCTGCCCTTCCAGAGATGTGGGGAAATGAACCCTGCTGAGTCACCTGCCTGGCTGGATACGGCCACCACTGAGGGCCGGGAGGTGTTCCCAGTCAAGGCCAACAGCCTCGGATGCCTTCAAGTGAGGGGTTCTAGACATACGGCACTGAGCTGATTGTTAGGGACAGGAGTCTTAGGGTCAGAGGGTTGGGCTTTGGAATAAGATGATCCTGACGTCCAGTTCAGGTCCAGTTCAGGTGGTGTGACCTTGAGCAAGTTCCTGCATCTCCTAATGCCTCAGGGCCCTCACCGTTCCTCTCAGCTATGTAGTGAGGATGAAAGGAAATATGAAAAATGCTTTCCACAATGCCTGCCACGGAGTGGTGATGTGCCGTGGAGTCGGTTCTGACTCATGGTGACCCTGCAAAGGGTTTCTGAGGCTGTAAATCTTTATGGGACCAGAAAGCCTCATCTTTCTGGTTTCGAATTGCTGACCTTGAGGTTAGCAGCTTGACTTGTAACCACTATGCTCCCAGAGTTCCTTTGGCATGTAGTAGGGCTTAATGAAAGTTAGTTGTTTCTGCTCCACATCTTCTCCAGAGGAAGGGACAACAGTCTAGCTCCCATCTGCCCTTGTCCACTTGTGTGGCACAGGCCTACCCCAGTCTGTGTCATTCCCACTAAGGACCCCTCCCCAGGCAGTCAGGGAAGAACCATCTCTGACTTGCCTGGCTAGGAATCTTGTCTTCAGCCTCTGGCAGGGGCAAAAATCGGCACTGATCCTACAACATGCACAAGGAGCCTCTGGTAGTCCGCCTGGCCCAGGTATTGTGCAACCTGAGAAGCAGCTAAGCCCTCAGACCATCCCACTGGGACAAGTATCATCTAGTTGAAATTCCAGGGTGCCAGGTCAGCTCAGAGACACGGTAACAAGACACCGTTCTGGCTGGGGCTGCCATAGAAACAAACAGATCTTTTATCTTCCATCTAAGCCTCCCAATTTGCACCCTGGTGACGCACCTTCTACTGCAGGATGCTTTCCAAACCTTCTCATGAGGATATTCCTTTTGAGCTCTTAACCAATAGTGAGTGAGTGAACCTTTAGACACAGGAGTCATTGGTTAATCTTTGCTGTGCATTGATCAGTCAAGGGAGGAAGGCTGGGCCCGGGAGGAACCTCTTTGTGGGAGGAGGCCTCAGTGGAGAACCCCCACAGCCCGGGGTGTTCAGGGAATGGTTCATTGAGCAGGTCACAGCTCTGGGGATTAAAGACCAGTAGGTAGCAGCATAATATGATTGTTGTTGTTTTTGTTAAGTGCCATCGAGTCAGTTCCAACTTGTACAGGATTTCAGAGGAGCAACTGGTGAGTTTGAACTGTCAACTTTGCAGTTCAAGCAGATCTTGCAGTCCAGTGCTTATTCTACAGCACCACACCAGGACTATGGTCCAATTTATTCTCAGCAGAAGCACACACACACACACATAGCGTGGTAGGGGAATTGGGTCTCTTTTAATTTCATAGGGGGAAGGAGAATTAAGCGATACAAAAGGAACAGATTAGACACACTAAGTGCACCGAAAGGAAGACAGATGCCACATGAAGATGGCCAGGGAACCAAGGGATGGACGATGAAAGAGACAAGAATCTTCCCCAGAGCCAAAGAAACAGCGCCTTTCCCTAGAGCTGGCCCCACTGAATTTGGACTTCAGTCTCCTAAGCTGTGAGGGGGCACACACATTTCTGTTCCTTAAAGCTACCTACTTGAGCTATTCCTGTGAAGAGGAGCACAGGGAAACTAACTCCCTGATTTATCTCCCTTGACAAATGAAGAATTGAGAAGCCCGAGAGGTAAGGTACTCACTCACCCAAAGTCACACAGGACGGAATGATAGGTGCTTTGTCTGTTTGTCCTACCATCTCATCAGATGCACATCCCCCTTCTTCCCCATCCCAGCTCCAGTCAAATCCTAGTATCTCTATCTAGTCCTGGATCCAGTGCTGTGTTTGAAATGCTGAAAGGGGGATGGGGAATATTGGCAGAGGAGTATGTGCAAAGTCCCTGGGGCAGGAAGGAACCTAATGAAGAGACTGAGCTCTAGCTAGGTAAACAGAGGTCAGAGGTGGTGGTGATGGTTGTGTTGGTGGTTGGACTAGAACTCCAACTTCACAGGGTTTGTTTCTGGATATGGGACTGGTCACGCAGTATAGACAGCAAGTCTCAATCCCTGTGTGGCTGAGGAAATCTCTGAAATCCTGAGGGGCCAAGCACGTGAGCACGGGCTTGCTGGGACATGGGAGGGAGTATGAGAGAGAACTCACATCTCCTGCTCTTAAGTCAGAACATCAAGGGAGACTTCCTGGAGGAGGCAAGCCTTGTACAGGGCCATGAGGAGGTAGTCTGCTGTGTCACGGACCCAACATCGTGGAGGAAGGAGATATACCACCTGTCTGGCTTGTGAGCCCTGAACAGTCTGCTGACTGAGAATCAATGTGGACCCTCATACTACAGGCATCTTTGCTGGCTGAGTTGAGCTGACACCCGAGTGGTCTTGGCCAAAGGCAGGTGCAAGCTGGGAGATGACTGTGGCCAGAGGCTGGTGTGACCTGGGAGATGACCTTGAGGTCAGATCTCAGGAGCCCCAGGACCAAGCGATGAAGTACGTCTCCTGTGGGTCTGGAACAATCACACAGTTGCCACAGACTCTCTTCCCTGGGGATGGAGTGGTGGGTGGTACTGGAGTTAATATATACATGGGCATTGTATATATTATAATGTATATATATATATATATATATATATATATATATATATATAATATATACAGTTGTATATATTACCTCTGGTGCATCAGGCACCATGGGTGAATCAGTCCCATCCTTGGGGCGCCAGGAGTCCTAAGTCTAGCAGGGAATAAGCACCCTGCCAATAGGACATGATGCAACACATTTTGTACTCTAAGAGTATTATTTTTAATAATACTGCTGAAGCCCTGAGGAGAAAATAATTCTGCTTGAGGAAGTCAAGGGAAGCTGGGCTACACATCAATGTTTGAGTAGGGTCTGAGCCCTTAGGGTGGGGCTGAGGAGAGTGGAACCAGGGCATTCAGGCATCTGGTTAGCCCAGGAGCTGTTGCCTGGTGGTTCAGGGAATCTGGAGGAGTCATATGTGAAGACATCAGGTACTATTGAGTCGGCTCTGACACATGGCGGCCCGTGTGTGTCAGCGTAGTACTGTGCTCCGTAGGGCTCTCTGTGCTGATATTCCGGAAGGAGAGCACCAGACCTTTCTTCCAAGTGACTTTTGATTAGACTCAAGCCACCAGGTTTTGGGTTAGCAGCCAAGTTCATTAATCATTTGCACCACTCAGAGACAGAAATCACAGAGAGGTTCACTGGAGGAAAGGTAATAACGAATTACCTCTCTTCCCAGCATGCTCTGCTTCAAGCAATGTTCGCACACCTTTGGACCCATAGCCCCAAGAACTCTCCCATCTGGGAAGGGATTCTAAGGGATGAGCTACATTTAGTTCCCGCACTGTTCACTGCCAGTGAGTCGATTCCTACTCACAGCAACACCATAGGGCAGAGTAGAATTGTCCTACAGGGTTTCCAACTCTATAATTATTTATGGCAGCAGCTGGTGGGTTCGAACCATAGACATTTTGGTTAGCAGCTGATTGCTGTAACCACTTTAACCACTACACCAGCAGAACTCTTTCCATCTAGCCTAGTCATCATCAAATGTAGGTGTACATCAGCAACACCTAAAGGGCCTGTTGAAACATGGCTTCCTGAGCCCCACTCCCAGAGATTATGATTCCATCTGTCTGGGGCTGTTGTTCCTGTTAAGTACCATCGACTCACAGTGGTCCTGTATAAGATTTCAGAGGCTGTAAGTCTTTGTGGGAGCAGAAAGCCTCACCTGTCTTCTAGGGAGTGACAGGTGAGCTTGAACTACTTACTACAGAGGAGTGTGGCTTCACACATTTGCATTTCACTTGGTTCCTGGGGACTCTTGTGCTGCCTGTCTGAGGACCACACTTTAAGAAGCACTAATTTAGTTTTGCTCCTGTCAGGTGGTTCTGGGCATTGGCCTGCTGAGAGGTCAACCCACTCAGTCCTCTCAGTAGGAGTCTTTGGTGACCAGAGGTCTTGTGCAGTGAAGGTCTATCCTTCTCCATGAGGTTATGATGCCAGCAGATGGAGGTAAGACCTTAGGCCACCTCATAGGTCAAGGTAATGACAGTCATGTGAAGACAAAGTTGTCTGACTCCTTAGGGTCCAGGACATTCAAGGGACAGGGCCCAGGGAGGAACCCTCACTCTTAATTGTTGTCATTGCTATTAGGTGCCACCGAACAAAACCCTTCCAGGTCCTGTGGCATCCTTACAATTGTTATGTTTAAGATCATTGTTACTACCACTGAGCCAGTCCATCTTGTTGGGGGTCTTCCTCTTTTTTCTTGACCCTCTGTTTTTCCAAGCATGATGCCCCTTTTGATAATCTGTTCAAAGTATGAGAGACAAAGTCTCACCATCCTGGCTTCTAAGGAGAATTCTGTATGAACTTCTCCCAAGACAGATTTGTTTGTTTTTCTGGCAGTCAGCAGTGCTTTTAATATTCTTCTCTGACACCATAGCTCAAATGCATCTATTCTTCTATGGTCTTCCTTATTCATTGTCCAACTTTCACATGCAGATGAGGCTATTGAAAATATCATGGCTTGGGTTAGGTGTACCTTAGTCCTCAAACAGACATCTTTGGCCTTGAACATCTGGTAGAGGTCTTGTGCAGCAGATTTGCCAAATGCAACACGTATTCTGATTTCTTGACTGCTGCTTCCATGAGTGTTGATGGTGCATCAGCTCTCATTTGTTCTATTAGTTCCTGAAAAGGCTGGCTGAGAGTGCTTCAGAACCACAGCAAAGGAGCTTGGAGGCCCAGCTGATGAATCTAGAACTGAGAGTGTGAGTGTGGGGGAATGGGTATTGTGTGTGCAGTCCAGCGAACTAACAACAAAAAACCCCAAACCAAATTGCTGTCAATTTGAGCTCAACTCACAGACACCTCGTGTGTAGAGAGCAGAACTGTTCCGTGTGGGTTTTCAAGACTCTGGCCTTTCAGAAGCAGATCCTGGGCTTTTCTTCATCTAAGGTGCCTCTGGATGGGTTCGAACCACCAAACTTTCAGCTAGTAGTTGAGTGCCTAACGATTTTTGCCACCCAGAGTTCCTGTGCTGTTCAGCAGTAACCATACCAACGAAGAACTCAGGATTCAGCTCTGACCTTGTGCAATTCTCTCTCCTCTTTGGATGTCAGTTTTCCTACCTGGAAAAATTAAGGAGTTGGAGGAGATGATTTCTTGTCAGAGAGAGTGAGAGACAGATTGAAAGAAAGAGAGGGGAGGAGGGAGAGCCTTGGTAACAACCCCATCATCTGATTAACGCTCAATTTGAAGCTGCTAATAGACATCTGAAACTTTGCAAGGCTGGGCAATTATGGGGCACAGCCGGAGCTGGCAGTGGGTCTGAGGGGACCAGCCCATCTATCAGGGTATCATCAGCCTCCTCACCACCCAGGAGACCTTGAGCATGAATAGCATCTCTCAGAGGAAGCCTGTAAACACAAAACAAAAGAAGCCCTGTCCCCATAGCTCCCCGGGGGTCTTTAGAGGCAATTTCTTCCAGCCCCCACCAGGCCTGGGAGAAAATTTTCCCGAGGGGTTCTGGGGAAGCTGGCAGAAGGTTGGCCTCTCTTCCCTCCCTGCCTTCCCCCAGGGTCCTGCCCGCTGACACCAGTCCAATTACAGCATCCTCTGAGATGCTGGCTAACAAAACAAAGGCGACGGAGGCCCCTCAGACAGCGTCTGGGCTGTGGGGCCACAAGGAAAGCACCCTTGCAGGTTTAAGGGTCAGCCTGGACTTGCATGCCAGTTTTACCTGCACACAGTGTGCCCCTGGGCAGTGTTATTTGATCTCTCTGATCCTCTATTCCTTTTTCCTTTTAAACTTATTTTTATTTTTCAAATTGTAATTTGGGTGAAAGTTTTCAGAGTGAATTAGGTTCCCATTTAGCAATTGATACACCTTTGGTTTCATAACATTGGTTACAATCCCCTTAATGCAACAATGCTCTTCCCATTTTTCTTGGGTTCTGCATCTTCATTAGCCCTTCTTTCTCTCCCCTTCCTGTCTCCTGAGCTTTATTTTGGAGCACAGGCTGTGTTTTTGATCTCAGATGGCTGAACGTTTGGAGGAGTGCATCCCTCCCAGGTGTCATTAGTCACTTTATAGGCCTGTCTCTTGTTTGACTGAAAGTTGTTGCGCCTCAATTTTCATATCTATAATGACATCTTCCTGGCTGATCCTGGGGATTAGCTAAAATAACAGAACTGAAAGCACTTTAGAGAAACAAGACATGGAATACACTGAATCCTTCAACTGGGTCACGTTGGTGAAAGCTATGGTTAACATGTAGCGTGCCTAACCTGGGCTGGGGTCTCATCTATTTGCTGAGTGACCCTTGGAAGCTTACTTAACCTCTCTGGACCTTGATGTCTACGTGGGTGCAATGGGCATGTTTATTACAGGTTCACAGAAGGAAAATTAAGGAAGCCTGTGCAAAGTGCTTGGCTCATAACAGGTCTCAGAACAGTGTGCTCCCAGGCAGACTCATTCCGGAGCAAGGGTTGCACTACTGTTATCAGAAGCCAAGCACCTGCGTTAGGTGTGTGTCGTTTACCACCCTGGGCAGGCCTGGCTAGGCTCAGAGGCATGATGGCCAAGCCCTGGGCGACCCACAGCAGCCTGCCCGCCCAGTGGTTAGCTCAGGAAAGCCTCAAATTATACAATTTATGAAACCCAATCCAGTTTTCCGACTGGAACGTGTGATTACTGCAATTACATATTCAGTGTTGCAATTATGGTGATGTTGATGTGTGGACAGATAACTGGCATCAGGGTTGTTCTGAACCGTCTATTTATAGACCTAAGATTCTTGGTATCTCAAGGCAGACATATGGGCCATAAAGACAGGCGACAAAAAACAGGCGGGGGAGTGGGGGAGCGCAAACCTCCCTCGGAATGAAAAGATACCAAAAGAAACCCTAATTAGGGCCGGGACAGGCTTATGTAAATCAGGTAATACTTTCAAAACAGAGATGAGATCTGGTTTTAATAAAACGCATTGGAACAAATGGTGGAATAATGACTTAATAAATCTAAATACAAATATTTTGTTCCGTCTCCAAAATGAACAGCCCTGGCATCTGCCGAGCCGGGGCCTGGGCGAGGGGGCGGCGCAGCGGTGATACTGTATTCTTGCGCTTCCTCAGCAGGCTCGAAGATTTTAATTTTCAGCCTTCTGCTAAATTACACGGCCTGTCAGTCAACTGTGGGAGATATTTTGAGTAGAGAGATTTATACAAACACACAGAGCACACTCAGAAGACTCTGCACAATATCTGTTACACCGGGGTGGGTTGTAAATCATAGGTTGTTGGGAACGTGAATTACAGCTCTTCCGGAAATAAACCGAGAAGAAATTATTCAACACCACGAGGAATCGGGAAGAGCTTTTGTGTGAGTGTGTGTTCACCCCTCCCCTTAGGCCCCAGAATTAACAGAGAAGATCTTTTTCTTTTTTGGTGGCTTCTTTCTCCTAATCCAGTGTCCAGACCAGAGGTTGCAAACTGATGGCTCGTGGGCCCCAATTGATCCACAGGTGTGCTTTCCTTGACCCACACAATATTCACCTGAACAAAGGTCAACTTTTAAACAATTAGCTGCAAATATTTTAAAATCAAGAGGTTCCTCATGAAATCCGTATTTCCAGTTCCTCTTGATGGATCCAAAATTCTGGTAAGCAGCACTGAATCTGTGCTCCTGTGTGTTGGCAGGCAGCTAGGGCTAAGTTTCCACAGCTGCCTTTAGGGGGATGAGACAGTACAGGCTTCACAGCCCCTCAACTTCCACGCTCCACCCACCTCACATGTCTTACATGCCTGGTCTCAGAGGCCATCTAATTTTTGACCCCTGGTATAAATTCATCTTTGGTTAATGTTGAAAATTGCATTAATAATATATAAACCAATCACTAATGGTTAAACCTGGGTCTGTTAGACAAAAAATGAGGATAATATATAAAAATCTTAATGTAAAATTGATGTACTATACATATGTGAGGGGGGCTTCAAAAGTTATTAGAAAAATGGAGCACTATATATAGGACTCCTAGTGTGGCGCTGTAGGATCAGCACTGGATTTTGAACCACAAGGTCTGCAGTTCAAATCCACCAACTGCCCCTTGGAAACCCTATGAGTTAGCTATGAGTTGGAACTGACTCAATGGCACGTAACAACTATATATACATATATATATTGCTTTTCATACATACACACACATATATGGGAACATGGTGGCTCCATATGATAAGCACTGGACTACCAACCACAAGGTTCGTGATTTGAGCCAGCCAGAAACTCTGGGGGAGAAAGATGAGCCTTTCTGCTCCCATAAAGATTTACAGCCTCAGAAACCCTATACAGGGTCACTATGAGTTGGAACCAACTTCACAGCACTTAACAACAACACACACATACGTTGTTGTTGTTAAGTACCATGGAATCGGTTCTGACTCATAGTGACTCTGTACAGGATTTCCGAGGCTGTAAACCTTTACGGGAGCAGAATGTACACACACACACACACGTTGTTGTTAAGTTGGTTCCAACCCTTAGCAACCCTGTTTAGGGTTTCTGAGGAGCAGCTGGTGAGTTTGAACTGCTGACCTTGTGTCTCACAGTCCAGTGCTGATCCTACAGCGCCACACCAGAAGTCCATATTTTGTTGTTGTTATGTGCCGTGGAGTCTATTCCGACTCATAGCGACCCTGTACAGGGTTTCTGAGGCCGTAAATCTTTAGGGGAGCAGAAAGCCTCATCTTTCTCCTGCGTTACAGCTGGTAGTTTCGAACGGCTGACCTTGCAGTTCACAGCCCGATTCGTAACCACTATGCTACCAGAGCTCTTTTTAGGAGTCCATATACCCACCTGGAATTCCATCCCCAACCCCTGGGGTTCAGTATAGCTTTTGACTGGGGGCCTAGCATCCCAGAGTTGGGTTGGGTTCTTTACTCCTTCAGTGGATGCTTTTTCCACATCTTCACTTGGGTGACATTCGGGTTTCCAGGGCCCTCAAGCCTGCTGATGATTTTTACTCATACCACTCGTTTCCACATCAACAGCGACCATGGGTCTAGGTGGAAAAGTGCTACTTTGAGGCTTTCTTTTCCTGCCAGGTGTATTAAAGCACGATGTCCAATGACTCACCATTAATATTAAAATCTTCAAAAAAACCAGATCTGGCTTTACCCAGGGTGGAGTGAACAGTTAACCTCCACACATGAAGGGATTGCCCCCCTCTATCCCGCCAACACCTCTCCTGTCTGTAGGACGCTGCCTGCTGTTGCCTGATGAGCACAGTATTGACTGTGTAAGTCTTTAGTGAGAGCTCTAACTCATGCTCTTGGGAATGGGGACAGGGGCCGTCACACTTTGCTCTATTTTGGGTCCTTCATGTCATCCCAGCAGTGGGTGGAATAAAGATTTTAAGGTCAAGATTAGGAGACCTGGTGTGGTGCTTCAGGATAATACACTGGATCTCAAGGACTGTTTGGACCACAAGGTCGGCGGTTCAAACCACCAGCCATTCCTCAGAAACCCTATGCAGGGTCGCTATGAGTCAGAACCAACTCTATGGCACTTAACAACAAAGGACAAAAAACCAGGAAGATTTCAGCAGAAAATAGAAAAAGTAAGGGCAAAAATCCAGCCTTCAGCATGGATTGCATCTCAATGTAAAGACAACAAAAATCCTCAACACTGGATCAATAAACAGCATTCTTATCAACAGAGAAAAGATTGAAGTTGTCAAGGACTTTTTTCTTCTTGGATCAACTATCAACACCCATGGAAACAGCAGTCAAGAAATCACACTACGTATTGCATTGGGTAAATCTGCTGCACAAGACCTTTTTAAAGTACTGAAGAGCAAAGATGTCAGCTTGAGGACTAAGGTACGCCTGACCCAAGCCATGGTATTTTCAATAACCTCATATGCATGCAAAACTGGACAGTGAATAAGGAAGACCATAGAAGAATTGATGTTTTTGAGTTATGGTGTTAGAGGAGAATATTGAAAGTGCCACGGGCTGCCAAAAGAACCAACAGATCTGTGTTGGAAGAAGTGCAGCCAGAGTGCTCCTTGGAGGCCAGGATGGCCAAACTTTGTCTCTCATACTTTGGACATATTATCAGGAGGGACCAGTTGCTGGAGAAGGATATCATGTTTGGTAAGATCAGAGAAAAAGAGGAAAACCCCCAATGAGATGAATTGGCCAAGTGGCAGCATCAGTGGGCTCGGGTGTGGCAACGGTTGTGAGGCTGGCCTACGACCGGGCAGTGTTTCGTTCTGTTGTGCGTGGGGTTGCTGTAAATCAGTACCAACTCATTGGTACCTAAAAACAACAAAGGGCACAAAGTCAAAGCTCAGCTCTTTGGCCCTAAATGTATATTCGTTTAAAAGTCCAAAGGGCACACTTTGCAAACTAGCCTCCAGCCCTCAGGCACACCGCCTCTGTCAGCCCATGGGCCTATAGTCCCTGCTACTCTGTCTCTCTATGCTATCACCTCTGCCACCATCTCTGCTGTCGCCGCTTTTCTGGTTACGATCCCTCGTTTTTCTCATGCTCTTCCCTCTTCATGGTCTATGTTCCCTTTGTATCCTCGAATTCCATGATAAGGTCTCCACATCCTCTTTTGGTTGGCATTATTATCCCCATTTTATAGATGAAGAAGTGGAGTGCCCACATGTATACAGCTTAGAAAATAGCAAAGCTAGAATAAGAAGCTGGATCTGTTGATATAAACCCACAGTCTTCAGAGGTGATCTCATCTTATGGCTACTGATATAGAATACTGCCTGGTTTCCGGTTCTCATTTCGAAAAAAAAATGACACTCCAGTCTAGTTGAGTCAAAAAAATCAAGATGCCAGGGAAGCACTTTTCATGCCAAATTTGGGATGGCTTACAGTTTGTTTCAGAGAGGAAAGATGAGCAGGGCTTTGGGTGCAGACAAGGCAGGGACCTTGCCTGCTAGGTGAGGTTTCGGAACCAGCGATGCACAATTAAGAAGAACATCGTCTCTGAAATGGGCCTGTGGGTGGATTTGTTTCTTCTTCTCCTACTGGAACCATCTTGATAAATATATTCCTCCTTGCTTTACCCCAAGAACAACAGACATCAATATGCACACATTTGTAAGCATGCACACACATATTTTAATTGTTTGTTTTGTTGGAAATGTACACAGCAGAACAAGTAACATTTCAACAGCTTCTTCATGTACAATTCAGTGGTTTTGAGTCCATTCTTCAGATTGTGCAACCACTCTTCGCTTTCTTTTCAGAATGAATTCTTCCACCATTAACAGAAACCCACAGGCCCCTAAATTTCTTCCTTAATCTTCTGACTTTCTGTTGTCCGCTCAACCCCACCCTGATAGTTCTTCAGAACAACAGAAAGCTCAAGGCAGACATTCTTTACTAATAACGCCAAATTATTGTTGGCGCTAAAGGAGACTTCAGGGCATATTTTTGGTTTAAGGTTTAAAGATAACCTCAGAGTAATTGTTTTGGGAGTTCAGCCTGACTCTGTGAATCCATCAAGTCTGGATTCCAAGAGCATTTGAAATTCCGTTCTGCATTCTCAGCTCTTTTCATCAGGATTCTTCTATTGTTGTTGTTGTTGTTGTTAAGTGGTTCTGACTCATAGTGATCCTGTATGGGGTTTCCAAGGCTGTAACTCTTTGTGAGAGCAGAAAGCCTTATCTTTCTCCCATAGAGAGGCTGGTGGTTTGAACTGCCGACCTTGTGGTTCACAATCCAGTCCTTATCCTCCAGAACCACCACATTGCTGGATTCTTCTACATTGTTCTTATTGTTAAATGTCGTCAAGTTGGTTCCAACTCATAGTGACCCTGTATAGGGTTTCGCAAGAACTGCTGGTGAGTTTGAACCACTGACCTTGCAGTTCAAACCGACCTCATGGTCGAGTGCTTATCTTCTCTAGCATATTTTATTTATTGAACTGTACTTTGTGTGAAATACCACATAAGCAAGATACCAATTGTACATAGTCAATTCAATTGTCTTGTCTCTGGAAGGTGCCACAATCTAGCTGAGCAAATGGGATGCGTTCACAAAGATCTCTGAAGACGATGTGACTTCAGGGAAAGCTAGATAAAGGGAGAGAGAGGACTCAGAGGACTGAGCCATCGTATCCAGCCCAGAAATCTGGAGAGCTTCCAGGAGGAAGTGAGCTTTCTGCAGAGCTTTTGAAGAACACGAATTTCTTGCCCATCAGAGATGAGGGAAGGCTGGGTCATCTAATGCAAGGAATATCTCTGCTGTCCCAGTATTCCCTGTGTATCTTCCAGTTAAAAACCCATCACCCAAATGCCTTCTAGTGGTTTTGCTATCCTAATTCTCTGATCTTTTTCTTTTTCATTGGCCTAAGTTTACTGTGAAAGAATCATAATTGCTTATTGTCACAACAGGAGAACCACTTGACAGACTTCTATTCTGATATGCCATCAAATAACCTCCAACCAGCTGGCATTGAGATTGAGGGAGGGGAGGGAAAGAGTCCCACAGCTAGACTTCAGATCCCAGGGCCCCCAGGTCATCCCCATAATGGAGCAAGATGACCCCCTTCCCAACATGCCCAGCAGCATGGGAAGCTAAGCATGCCACATATCATACATTTACAGACTCCCGCTCCAGAAAAGAAGCTATTTAAACAGCCCAAATCCTCACCCTCCTTCTGGACAACTGGTAATTTGCAAGCCACCATAAGCAGAGGATGAATCATTGCAGACACTGATCAATATAGTGTTCAATGGAGCTGGTGTTTGGGAAAGGCATGTTCCCATAAAATGAGACAGTCTTCAAAGTATTAATGCTCAGAATCTACCAGTTAATCTATAAGTAAATATTTCTATGGAATAAAGGCCGCATAGTGTGGCGATTCGGAGGGCAGGCACCGGAGTCACAGAAATTTAGGTTTGAATGTGTTGATCCACCTCTAGTGAGATGTGACCTTGGACAGGTTCCCTAACCACAGTGCACCTCTGTTTCCTCAACTACAATATGAGGATGATATTAATGCCTGCTCTGTGGGATTGTTGTCAGGATTAAATGAGACAATGTATGCCAAGTGCTTACCACAGTTTCTGGTGCGTGGTAAGTGCACAGCGAATGCTGTTGCAGTGGTTTGTTAGTGGATTGGGATCTGTGAGAGTTCATATGATAACAACGTCTTCAAAAGTCTAAAACAGAGCCGGAGAAACCAAGCGCCGAGATCACAGATAGGTCAAGTTAGAAGTTGCTTCATTCTGATCCCAGCAGAAGGTTTGAAAGCAATTGCTCGTGTCATTTGGCTGAATTGATCCAGAGAAGCTTCTAGAAGAGACAGAAATTACTGGGGTGGGCCTTGGAGGGGAAATATCCACTAAATGCTTGTTACAGGCTGGGTGCTTCCAAGGGGGGAAAAAATCTGCTAACTTAAAGGTTGACAGTTCAAACCCACCCAGTGGTGTAATGGTAGAAAGATCTGGTGAATGCATCCTTAAAGATTAGAGCCAAGAAAAAGCTGTGGAGCAGTTCTACACTGTATACACATGGGGTCTGCAAACCACAAGGTTCAAACCCACTAGCTGCTCCTTGGAAACCCTATTCAGGGTCACTATGAAGGAGCTCTGGTAGCGTAGTGGTTACGAATCGGGCTGCAAACCTTAAGGTCAGAGGTTCGAAACTACCAGCTGCTCCACTGGAAAAAGATGAGGCTTTCTACTCCTGTAAGGATTCACACCCTCGGAAACCCTGTACAGGGTCGCTATGGGTCGGAACCGACTCGAAGGCACTTAACAACAACAACAAATATATATATGTTGTTGTTGTTAAGTTCCGTCAAGTAAGATCCGATCCATAGAGACCCTATACAGGGTTTCCAAGGAGTGACTGGTGAGCTTGAACCGCTGACCTTGAAGTTCAAACGGCTTTGCAGTCTGGCACATTAACCCACAGCACCACACCAGGACTATATATATATATATGTTGTTGTTGTTATGTGCCGTCGAGTCAGTTCCAACTCATAGTGACCCTGTACAGGGTTTCTGAAGCTGCAAATCTTTAGGGGACCAGAAAACCTCATCTTTCTCCCGCGGAACAGCTGGTAGTTTCGAACCGCTGACCTTAAGGTTTGCAGCCCGATTCGTAACCACTACGCTACCAGAGCTCCTATATATATATATATATAAAACAACAACATATATATATCACAAGGAGTATGAGACCTAGATTACATCAGATAACAAATAGTGAGCTTTGATCAATAATTGTATTGGGTTTACATGCTACACTAGGATGTGTATGAAGTGAGGAATCCAGGGTGCAATAGAAGGAATCCAGATGAAAAGTCTAGGCATCACCCTGAGGTTTTCTCTCTACTGCCATCCTGATGTGAGTCTCCATCATCTTTCTGGCTCCATCCAAACATTTGTGTAGTCTACTCTTAGCAAAGCAGCCAGAAGGGATGTGTCACCTGGATCTTGGCGCACTCAGAAGGGTGTATGAAGACACCATTTTCAAAGAAACCAACAAGGGGTGATGAAGCACCCGGGGCAACTGGAACCCAGTGAGCTTGAGAGCTATAGGAGGGGTCACTGATTGGATCTGTGCCCAGAATTGAGAGACACCAAAACCCTAAACCAAATCCATTGCTGTTCAGTTGATTATGACACATAGTGACTCCATAGGGCAGACTAAAACTGTAAGTCTTTCTCCCGTGAAGCAGCTGGTGTGTTTGAATTGTTGATCATGTGGTCAGTGGCCCAGTGGGGAACCCAGCCTACTGCTAGGTCTCCCATTGTTGAGTCATTGTGTGGCTCTCAGGGAGCCAAGGAGATGAGCATCTCAACCATACTCTCTTCCTGCCCCTTCTCTACCTCTTGCCTTGTTGCCATTAGCTAAACCCTACTGGAAGTCAGAAGGCAAAGCAAAGACAAATAGTGGGTTACACATTAGGCTCCTAACCGCAAGGTTGGTGGTTCAAGTCCACCAGCTGCTCTGCAGGAGAAAGATGAGACTTTCTGCTCTCATAAAGATTTACAGCCTCAGAAACCCTGGAAAGGGTCACAATGAGTCTTGACAACACACAACAACAACAAAGGAAATTTAGATCCTAAAGGCTTCTCATTTACATGGATCCCCTCTGAGATTGTGTGTTTTTAGTTTTACACTCTGTTTTTCTCTAAGAAGACCTCACAGATAGTTTTCATTCCAGGCCTTGTAAAATCTGCATTACCCTTGGCTATAGTGACTCCGTTCTGGGACACAGAAAGGTAAGAGGGGATCTGAAGAGTGAGTGGAGAATTTCCATATAGATATTCTTAAAACTGAACTCATATCTCGTTACTGTTCTGCTTAAGTCCTTCCAATCATCATTCAGAAACAGGCCAAGACCTTCCCGTAGTCAATGAGAGCCTGCACAGTGTGGTCATGTGTCTTCCTCTTCCTTCATCTTTTTCCAGCCCCCTTGCACAGTGGTTTCCTCATTATTCCTGGTACATGCCAGACTTACTCTTTGGCTCTTATTTTTCCCTGGAATATTCTTCCCCTGCCGTCCTCAAGGTTCCTTCAAGCCCTAGTTCCAATGTCATCTTACCCAATGGGCCTTCCCTGACCTCCCTAATTTAAGTTATGCAATAAATTGTGTACTCTTAAAAGATATTTTGTACCTCTAAAGGAATCCTGGTGTGGCGCTGTGGATTAATGCGCTGGATTGAGAAGTCGGTTCAAACTGCAAAGTTGACAGTTCAAGCTCACTAGCTGCTCCTCGGAAATTCTATACAGGGTAGCTATGGGTCAGATCTGGTTTGACGGCACTTAACAACAACAAAAAGATAGATTGAAGTCTTAACTCTTGTACCTATCAATATGACCTTACTTGTTGTTGTTGTTGTTAAGTGCCATCGAGTCGGTTCCGACCCATAGCGACCTTGTACAGGGTTTCCGAGGGTGTAAATCTTTACGGGAGTAGAAAGCCTCATCTTTCTCCCGCGGAGCGGCTGGTAGCTTCGAACCGCTGACCTTAAGGTTCGCAGCCCGATTTGTAACCACTACGCTACCAGAGCTCCATATGACCTTACTTAGGGGTGTTTAAAGATATTCTCAGGTAAGTTATACGGGGTAGAGAGAGTCTAGTCTTTATTCATCCCCAATGAGGCCTTACAACAGGAGAGAACAAGAGGAAGAGGGGTTCCAAATGATGACAAAGGTATGTGCATGTTTAAGCAGCAAAGGATCATGGGCTCACTGGAAACTAGGAGAGGCATGGAGCAGTGCCTCACTCAAAGCCCCCAGAAGGAATCAGAAATGGTCAACAGCCTGGTTTGGACTTCTAGCCTGTAGAACTGTGAGCAAATACATTCCCGTTCCTGTTCTTGAATGCCACCCTTCTGTTACGACAGCCCTGGGAGACTAAAACACTCCTTCTCCACTTTATTTGTCGCTATAGCACTCCCTGGTTTTGAATTACTCTACATAGCACATTGACTTATTTCGCTTATTATCTGTCTCCCCTCACTAGATTGTCAGTTTCACGAGGCTAGGGATTTGTCCATTCCGTGCACTGCTGTAACCTCAGTGCCTTGAATAATACCTGAAACATAGTTGTTAAGTGCTGTCGAGTCAGTTCCAAATCATAGTGACCCTGGATAGGGTTTCTGAGATGTGCTTGTGAGCTTGACCAATGACCTTTCAGTTCAAACCAACCTTGTGGTCCAGTGCTTATCTTACAATGCCACATCAGGACTCCATAGTAGGTACTCAATAAATATTAGTTGGATTAGCTGGTATTCAATAAATGCTGGTTGCATAAAGAACAAAATCAAAATCCCTGAGTCTGATGGAGAAGAAAGATACAAGAATGTGTAGTTTCAGTATAGCAGGACTTGTGTTATTCTAGAAAGTGCCATGAAGGATGTCCAGGTGGGGAAGCCAGGGCTCAGACCCAGGCATTTTGACACCAAAGCCCAGGTTCTTTCTATGACGCCACACCTTCTAGACTGCATCATGTTCCTGGGGGTGGTACCTCAGGGAGGAAGAGGGTATGCACCTGTTCTTGTTAGAGTAGATCTACTTGGATTTCTTTGACATGTACGGTGCCTGAGGATGGTTGTATTTGAAGAAAGAGCTCTCAGCACAGAGAAAATGGACCACCTCCACAAAGCATTCTGTTTCTTGAAGAAATTCCCCTAAAGTGGGGGACCAAAATGAAGAAAAATCTGAAGGTGGGGCAAGAAGTAATACCACAGCCTGGTGTGGTACTGGACAGAAATTTCTGGAAAATCCACGTAGATGAGAATGGCAGGCTGTGAAATGATCCTGCATGCCAAGGCATCAGGACTAGACACAAAACATACTGAGGAGTCCCATTGGCTTTCGTGAGGCTAGTAACTGTTTGGGAAGATGTAGTTTGACATCACTGTGCAGGGGTGTGGGAAGAGAGAGGGTGGGCACAGCAGCTTGGAGGCTATGAGAAACAAGGGTCTGGTGGGGGGCCAGCTGAAATGATGGAGATGATAGAACCTCAGCTAATGTGTCTAAGACTCCTTCCCTAACCTGAATCACACACCTATCTTTTCCCAGTTTCTGATTCTAGGGTCAGAGAGAGGTCAGAGCATGACTGGGATTAGGGTGAAGTAAGCAAGACACTCAGCTTGTGCACACAATACGAGGGGCACCAAGATTCCACTTGGTGGAATCTCTGCATTTTACTGAGGAGAGACCAAGGCTTTGGGATGAGAAATGGTTGCCCCAGGCATGTAGGTAGCTGGGATCCTGACAGGAGAAGCTCCACGCATAGCCATCCGCCCTTCTGTGAGCTTGTCCACTCTAAGCATGTTGACTCACTGTCCCATCCACCTGTAGCCAGTAAAGAAAGGATGTGGTTCAACCCTAAAGGGCTCCCTGGTCCCCTGTGAATTGACCTTTGGATCTCACCCTCCACTCAGGGCTTGGTTTATGAGACGGCCTTTGAATTATGACATTGTTACGTTAGTGAGGAAACAGGACCAGGTCCGACATAAAGCCCATGCATTTGGCGGTTCCTGAATCTTCCTGGACTCTGCCCAAGCCAGACTCTACAATCCTGGGAAAATCACTGAAAACATTACTTTTCTGCTTCTTTTCCTCAAGCTCCCAGTAATCCATTCCAACTTAGCCAGGAATCTTCCCGCTCTGGCAATGGACCGGAAGTTTTGGGGACACGCTCCCCCACTTGAAGCTCACTTATGGTCCTCTCAAAGCTGACGCCTGGCCTGGAGTGGACACTTTCGCCTTTCTCTGAACTCATGTGTGTTTCCTCTCCATCCAGGCCTGTCAGAGAGAGGTCAAGTGTTAGCTCAGTCTCTGCTCTTCACACACAGACTCAGAAGTCAAGAGGGACTAGGCCTGAACTTTGCCTCTGACGGTCACAGCCTTGGAAAACACAACCATTAGTTCTGTCTCCTACCCCAGGCCAAGCTAGTGCAGTGGACTGCTCACTGGGGTCTGGACCCTTGTTTCCTCATCTAAATCAGCCTGTTCTCTACATAAGGGTCAGAGGGCAGGCCTGTGAGGTGCTGTGTCTGTCCACAGGGAAAACTTAGCCAGTGGGCACAGCTGGCCAAACTGGCAGGAGTGCTGAAAAGCTGGCAAGTTGAGAAGGAAGCTTCTTAGTTATGGCAGACGTCAGATTTGGAGCGGAGAACATAGAATATGCAAAGGCAATGTGGATTCTGATTCAGAAGATCCCAGGACGAAAGAGGAGCAGGGCCCAGAGTAAGGGAGCTAGTGAGTCTGGGTGCCTCCCCTGGACAACAGATGCATTCTGGTTTAGGAGATAACATAATCCTAGAGGAAAGAGCCAAATACGCAGATGCATGTAGAACAAGAGGTGGGAGGGCTTGACTGTTGTTGTTGGTAGGTGCCTTTGAGTTGGAACAGCGAGCCTACACACAACAGAATGAAACACTGCCCGGTCCCGCACCTTCCTTACAATTGTCCTTACACTTGATCACATTGTTGCTGTCCCTGTGTCATTCCATCTCATTGAGGATTTCCCTGACCTTCCACTTTACCACGCACGATGTTCTTCTCCGAGGACTGTTCCTTCCTGAAAACATGTCTGAAGTATGAGAGATGAAGGCTTGCTTCCTTGGCTTCTAAGGATCATTCGAGCTGTGTTTCTTCTAAGACTAATTTGTTTGGTCTTCTGGCAGTCTTTTAATATTCTTTTCCAACACCATAATCCAATACATCAATTCTTCTATGGTCTTCCTTATTCATTGTCCAACTTTCACATGCATGTGAAGAGACTGAAAATACTATGGCTTGGGTCAGGTGCAACTTAGTCCTTAAACTGACATTTTTGCTCTTAAAAACATTAAAGAAGTCTTTTGCAGCAGATATGTCTAATGCAATACATTGTTTGATTTCTTGACTGCTGCTTCCGTGAGTGTTGATGATTGATCTGAGCAAAATGACGTCTTTGACAACTTCAATCTTTTCTCTATTTATCATAATATTTATTGGCCATTTGTGAGGATTTTCGTTTTCTTTACACTGAGGAACAATCCATAATGAAGGTTGTGGTTTTTGATCGTCATCAGTAAACATTTTAAGTAATCTTCACTTTCAGAAAGCCAGGCTGTATCGTCTGCCTATCACAGATTGTTAACATTTTCCTCTAACCCTGATGCCATGTTCTTTTTATAATTCAGTTTCTCGGATGATTTGTTCAGCATACAGATTGAATAAGTATGGTGAAAGAATACAACCCTGGCACACTCCTTTCATGAAAATGCTTTTCAGCATTTTCACTTTTCTGTTTAAACGACTGCCTCTTGGTCTATGCAAAGATTCCTCATGAGCACAATTCAACATTCTAGAATACCCATTATTCTCAATGTTCTCCACAGTTTTTGTAGTTGTCATGGTCCACACAATTGAAAGACTTTATGTAGTCAATAAAGCACAGGTACCTTTCTGAGAGTCTCTGCTTTCATCCAAGATCCATCTGATTTCAGCCATGATGTTTCTAGTCCCATGTCCTCTTCTGAATGTGGCTTGAATTTCTGACAGTTCCCTGTCGATATACTGGTGCAGTTGCTTTTTAAATTATCTTCAGTAAAATTTACTTGCATGAGATAGTAATGATATTGTTCGTTGATTTCTGCATTTCGTTGGGTCACCTCTCTTTGGAATGAGTACAAGTATGGATTTTTTCCAATTGGTTGGCCGTCTTCCAACATTTCTTGGCATAGATGAGTGAGTGCCTTCAATGTTGCAGCAGTGTGTTGAAAGATTTAAATTTGTTTTCTGTCATTTCTCAGAGCCAGGTTTTTCACCAACACCTTCAGTGCAACTTGGACTTCTTCCTTCAGTGCCATTGGCTCTTGATCATATACTACCTCTTGAAATGATTGAACATCGGCCTTTGCGGGGGAGGCAGTACAACGACTGCGCATTCCTTCTATCTTCTTTTGCTGCATTCTGCATCATTCAATATTTTTTATCCATAGAATCCTTCAATATTGCACTCAAGGCCTGATTTTTTTTTTCTTCGGTCCCCTCAGCTTGAGAAATGCTGAGCATGTTCTTCCCTTTTGGTTTTCTAACTCCAGGTCTTTGCACATTTCATTTAATGTTTGACTTCGTCTTCTCGAGCTGCTCTTTGAAAATTTCTGTTCAGCTCTTTTACTGACTCATTTCTTCCATTCACTTTATCTTCTCTAAGTTTAAGAGTAAGTTTCAGAGTCTCTTCTGACATCTATTTTCAGCTTTTCTTTCTCTCCTATCTTTTCAATAACCATTTGCTTTCCTCCTGTATGCTATTCTTGATGTTATCTTACAACTCGTCTGGCCTTCAGTCATTAGTGTCTAATGCATAAAATCTGTTCTTAAAATGGTCTCTAAATTCAGGTGGGATTTACTCAAAGTCATATTTTTGCTCTCTTGGGTTTATTTTAACTTACTTCAGCTTCATCTGAACTTGCATCCACAATCTGCCCTTGGCTTTGTTTTGGCTGATTATATGGAGCTTTTCCACCATCTCTTTCCATAGATTTAGTCCATTTGATTTCTATATTCCATCTGGAGAGTTCCATGTGCATTGTTGCTTTTCATGTATTTTACAAAGGTATTTGCAATGAATAAATCATTGGCCTTGCAAAATTCTATCGTGTGATCTCCAGCATCATTTCTATCACCAAGGCCATATTTTCCAACTAACTACTGATCTTTGTAACCAAGTTTCCCATTTCAATAGGCAGTACTTATCAATGCATCATGGTTGCATGTTTGATCTTTTTCTGACTGAAGAAGTTGGTTGTTGTTGTTAAGTGCTGTCGAGTCGATTCTTACCTATAGCGATCTTGTATAGAGTTTCCAAAGAGCAGTTGGTGAGCTTGAACCACCGACCTTGAAGTTCAAATGTCTGCAGTCTGGCGCATTAACCCACAGCGCCACACTAGGACTCTGAAACAGTGGGTAGAATTCTTTAATTTCATTGTCACTGACTTTAGTGATTGGTGCATAAATTTTAATAATAGTGGTATTAACTGGTTTTCCTTGTGGGCATATGTATATTATCCTATCACAGATATCATTATACTTCAAGATAAATCTTAAAATGTTCTTGAATGTGGCATCATTCCTCTTCAATCTGATTTTTTTCTTCTTTTTTTCAACTTTTTATTGTGAAAAGGGAGGTTTACAGAGCAGATCATCAGTTTTACATTCAACAATTCAAACAATTCTGACACTTTTTTGTTTCCTGGCATTGATTACCATCCTCTCAATGTAACATCATGAATCCCACTTCCTCCCTGTATTTCTTCTTCCTAGTCCTCCTTCTTTCCTAAACCTTCGGAATTTCAAACAATAGCTAGGCCTGCAGCGGGAACATTAACACTAGGCAGATAGGCCCCCCTGAGAAATAGCAATCATTTGAGACCCAAAGGGCAGCATCTGCTGAGGGATACAACCTCTTGGTCTCATCTTGATTCGTGGGAGGCAGAAGGTACAGTGGTTAAGAACCTGGTCTTTGGAAGCATTGAATCCTCTGTGTTTTGAGTTCATTTCTATAACAAGTTCCATTTTACTTAGGGAGAAACCTGAGCTGAAGGTCTGCTTTGCCTCCTGTCGACTACTGGGCCTTGATCTCTGGTCTCAGTTCTCTTATCTTTAAAATAGAGGTTGGTTTTGGAGCCAGAGTGGAAAATTTATTTCAAAATTCTCATGTAATTTTGGTATGCTACTCTGTGCTACTATTTTTTTTTTTTAATGTTTTATTGTGAATTATGTGATAGTTTACAGGGGAGAACATTAGCTTTACATTCATCCTTTCGTATATCATTACATTGCCATGGTTACAATCCCCTCCATGCATCATCAACCAACCAAAGGGTATACCCTGCAAGCCTGCCCCCTGGTCATCAGCACGCAGTCCCTCTTCCTCTCTGGCTCTAAAGTCCCCAGTCACTCCATCTCTCCATGTCATCAGCTCTGCCTCCATCTCTGGCATCACTGCTTCTCTGGGTAGGGTCCCGCTCTCTGCTCTTTTCCCTTGATGGTCCCAGGGACCTCCACTCCTAGCCTGCAAAGTCAACCACTCACCTCCTTCTGCTACAAAACATCTACCTTTACATTTCCAACCCTCACAATCAGTCCTGATAATCATATTCACTATTGTACTCAATTTGATTTTCCTGGCATAGTAAACCATAAGACTGTCAGATTTAAAATGGCCCATACCAGGCCATTTCCGCTCACTAATGCCTAAGATATCAATCTTGTGTGTTTTCCATTTCACTTTTGACAACTTCCAAGTTTTCTAGATCTATCCTTTGCACAGTCTGCATTCCAGTTGTTAATGGATGTTTACAACTGTTTCTCCTCCTTTTGAGTTGTGCTCCATCAGTAAATGAAGGTCTTGAAAGCTTTACTTCATTATGGTCAACTCTACTTTGAGGAGACAGTTCTTCCCCAGTCATATTTTGAGTGCCTTCCAACCTGAGGGGCTCATCTTCTGGTACTAAATGTGACAATATTCTGATGCTGTTAATAATGTTTTCATCTTCTGGTATTATAGCTCACATTGTTCTGCTGCTGCTAGTTATCATGTTTTCAGTGGCTAAACATTCAGAGATAATCTGCCTCTCCCTTTTCGTAGTCTGTAAACTCTGCTGAAATCTGTCCACCATGGGTGACCCTACTATGGTAACATAGTTTCCAGCATCACATCAACATGCAGCCACTGCAGTAGGCCCAACTGACAGAGGTGTGGTGGAGGGGTTGAATAGGATCGTGGAGTCAGTGCTGATGTGTGGAATGGAACTCTCACTGGAGGTCTGATCTGCCTGCAGGGCAGGGCAGTGTGGCCTTTGTTGACGTGTTGTCTGATCCACTTAGTTGGACCAGGACTATATCTGCAGGGGGACATGGGACCTTGTATTTTTCAAGAGGTCTATTGACTCTAAAAGGAGCTCTGGTAGCGTAGTGGTTACGAATCGGGCTGCTAACCTCAGGGTCAGCAGTTTGAAGCTACCAGCTGTTCCGTGGGAGAAAGATGAGGTTTTCTGCTCCCGTAAAGATTTGCAGCATCAGAAACCCTGTACAGGGTCACTATGAGTTGGAACTGACTCGACGGCACTTAACAACAACAACAACGAGACAGAATGACACAGTGGCAGTAACAACAGGCTTAAATGTGACAATTATGAAGATGGCACAGGACTGAGCAGTGTTTTGTTCTGTTGAGTTTTGTTGCTTTGTGTAGTGTTTGTTCTGTTGTGCATAGGGTTGCTATGAGTTGGAATCAACTTAACGGGGTGGCACCTAACAATAAACAACAGAATGAAAAATTCAAAAGGTTCCCAAACATTCCATCTTCAAAACCACCCATCAATCTACTGGGAAGGTCTCCCTTAGACTTACCTTACTGTAACTTCCATTAAACAACTTCTAAAGTTTCAGGACTCGTAGTGTAGTGGTCACTTAACAAAAAACAAACAAACAAAAAACAAGGTCAGCAGTCCGAAACTACCAGCTGTTCCATGGGAGAAAGATGAGGGTTTCTGATCCCATAAAGATTTACAGCCTCAGAAACCCTGTGCAGGGTCTCTATGAGTCGGAACCAACTCCATGGTACATTACCACCACCATCACCATTGACTCTAAGGAGTCCTGGTGTGTTGTTGTGGGCTAATGTGTCAGACTGCAAAGCTCACCAGCTACTCCTAGGAAACCCTATACAAGGTCATTATGGGTTGGAACTGACTCGATGGCACTTAACAACAACAATTGACTTTAAGGGCGTTGGGCTGCTAGTCACAAGATCAGAGGTTCAAAGCCACCAACTACTCTGTGGGAGAAAGATGAGATTGTCTGTTCCCATAAAGATTTACCATCTCAGAAGCCATATGTAGGGTTGCTATACGTCAGAATCAACTTGATGGTAGTGGATTATTCAGGAGGAAGGATTAGGAAAATCAGTATGGCCACTCCTCTAAGTAAGAACCTCTGATTGACTTTTTAATGAAGGTGACATGTGTCCCGTTTGTTTTCCTGCAAGGCTATATCTCTCACTCAGACTTGGAAGGGAAGGAGCTGTCTTTATTAGCGCTCTTAACTCCACAGGGGTCCTGGTGTGGCACTGTAGGATAAGCACTGGACTGCAAGGCCGATTTGAATTATAAGATGGTGGTTCAAACTCATGAGTCGCTCCTTGGAAATTCTATACAGGGTCTCTATGTGCTGGAACCTACTGGATGCCACTTAACAGTAACCCCACAAGTAAACACTGAGTGAGTGTTAGGGTGTGGAGCAGAACTCTCAGACTTGGAAAAGTGGGTGGCTCTCATACTAGAGGCACAGTTTAGCAAAGAGTCAGCACACAGTAAGTGCCCCTTGGATGCAGCTTCATTAACATTTTATTATGAATTTGGTGAAGGTTTACAGAATGAATGATCAGTTCTTCCTTTAATAATTCATACACAGTTCATGATATTAAACTGTGGTGATTTGCAAATCACCACAGTTTAATATCACATACCTCACTTCCTCTCTGCATTTCCTGTTTCCAGTATGGCTTCCTAACTCTTTCGTACTTGATCCTCCGATAAAATGCTGACCTTTTGATCTCAAAATAGTCCTGGTGTGGCACTATAGGGTAAGCACTCCACCACAAGGACTGTTTGAACCACAGCATTAGTGGCTCAAACCCACCAGCCTCTCCTCAGAAACCCTAATAGAACTGAGTCAAAAGCACTTAACAACAACACCCCACTTCCTCTGTGCCCCTCCTGTTTCCATCCACCTTCTTCCCTAACCCTTCTGTGCTTTACCCTTGGGTAAATGCGGCCTCTTTGGTCTCAAGCAGTTGGTTAGTCTCAGTTGTACATGCCTCCCTAGTGTTACTGCTCCCCATGTAGACCTGTCGTGTGACTAAATTGAGCCATTGAGGTGAATTCACTTCCAGACTTGAAGAGTGACTAAGGCCTTAGAGGTTCCACTGGTCTCTATCCGACCAGTAAGCCTGTTTTTGGGTGTGTTTTTTTTTAGTTATTTTTTTAAATCATTTTGAATTTTGTTCTACATTTTCCTCCCATTCTATCTAGAACTTTCTAGTGGGATTCCCTTCAGAGCAGTTGGTAGTGATAACAAGGCACCCTCTAGCTCTGGCCTCAGGGTTATGGAGACTGGTGTTCATGTGGTTCTCTGGACTAACCCCTTTTCATGCATCTTTGATTTTCTTCATACAACTATGAAAACACCTTGATGCTCATTATCTCGTGGCTCTCAGACAAACCTAGGAAGCAAGTGAGATGGAGTTTCTTTGCCCACATTTGACAGGTAAGGAAGTAGGCCCAGATGGGGGTATAAACTCAGGTCTTCTGACTGTCAGGCACCACAGAGGGATGTTGGGGTGGGGGGCCCGGAGTGATGGTGATAATGATGTGTGTGTATGTGTGAGAAAGAGAGAGAGACAGAGAGAATGAACTGCTTTATGAATCTATGGCTGTCATCTGAAATTAAGATGTTTTTGTAAATCTTTAAAAATGAAGCCACACACCTCCATTTATTGGTCTGAGTCCATCCAGAAGTACTTCAGAAGAAGCCTGGAATTCTACTTTCAAAAAAGTAGCCATTACTTCAAAATGGTTAGAAAGGAGAAGGAATGGAAACAGAAAACCCAGGGAGGAAGTAGGATAAGTGATGTTCCATTGTGGGGACTGCACTCAATGAGATGAAACAAAATGTGTCTGAATTGTGGAATGGAAAACTGATCTGCGCTGTAAACCTCCACCCAATTCACTCTAAAAACTTAGATATATTGTTATTGTTATTGTTGTTAGGTGCCATCAAGTCGATACCAACTCATAGCCACCCTAAGCACAACAGAACAAAACACTGCCCAGTCCTGGGCCAACCTCATAATTGTTGCTACATCTGAGTCCATCGATGCTACACTTGGCTAATCCATCTCACTGGGGGTCTTCCTCTTTTTCTCTGACCCTTCACCTTACCAAACATGATATCCTTCTCCAGCTACTGGTCCCTCCTGGCAATATGTCCAAAGTACGAGAGACGAAGCCACTGAAAACTCTATGGGGATTGGGAGGAAGGAAAAGAAACCCGTAAGGAACACAGTTCTACTCTGAGGCACATGGGGTTACCAGGAGTCAGAGACGGTTTGAGGGTTAAAGGAAACTGGGACCTCCATTTGTAAGGGGCTGGGCTAGCCTCCTGTCCATCAACTTTGGGAGAACTCAATGGGTCCTGAGAGGGGAGGTCGAACACTGACTGTTGCCGTCAGCAGCCCATTGCCCTCTTCCTAAGGAGGCCTGTATGGGCTTTAGTGTACAAGAGACCTGAGTTTGAATCTTTACCTGTTTCTGGGTTGTTGTCAGCATTACAGTTTCTGGTCTAAAGCAAAACAGTTTCCTTCCCACCTGTCTCGGATGTCGCCTTGTGGGCTAGGACAGACAACGCTGTTTCTGACAAGATCACAGAGTCCAAATCCTGTAACATGGAGGACAGGCTGTTAACCATGAGTGCACAGCCTTCAGTTTGACCTAAATACTCAGTAATGTCCCCATGAATATTCTAGTCCATTACTTAGCTTAGCCAAGGAGATGGGAGGGAGGAGGTGTGGCCATGCTTTCAGTTTGAACCTTTAAAGACAGAGGTGATGTGACCTTGCCCTAGCACTGGGCTAGGGTGATATCAGCAGAATGGACAATCAGCTTGTGCGTTGGTCCAGCTGTCCCATCTTCCTGCAAGGCTCTAGGGTTACTTCTTGGAGGGATGTTGATTTTGTTCTTCCACTGCCTGCTACTCCTCAGGGTCATGCTCCCCTTTTCCAAAGAGACAAAATTTGGGTTCTGAAGCAAGGAAGTCCATCTAGGGAAAACTGGGGAAGCCAACCCTCAGGCAGATGAAAAGACATTTTTCTCTGCTGTCATTCCGCTGTCAGCCCCATATAACACTTGCATTGCAGTTATATCTCATTCAGCTCACCTAGAGAATAAAATTAGAAATCAAGTCAACTCCCTGGAGTCTTGTTATATCAATCTGACTTACACAAAACAGGCCAGGCAGAGGGGGAGGTTTCCATAAAATTAGGCTGTGTCCTCAGGGGCTGTCTTGCAGCTACCCAACGTTTCAGAAAACTGCCAGGCGTCCTTTACATAATTTATCAATTACACACAATTCAATTCATCCTTAGTGGGAGGGGACGGCTTGGGACAGATGGGGACCCGGAGAACAGCATGTGTAGTGGAAGTGAAATCCACATTCTAATCTTCTCTCCAACATTGATGGAGAGAATGTGTTTGGACACGTCCTTGACCCTCTCAAGACCTCACTTTCCCAACTACAAAACAATGAGTGTAGACTAGCGGACTTGAAGAATCTGAATCCTGTGTTGGGAGGAGAAAGGGTATGCCCAGAGCTGAGGGCCTCTCTGGCAGAATTATAGAGCACTGATTGGCCAGGGTTGACACACATCTGTGGATACCCAGATGGTGAGTGAACACGAGGTCAGGCAGAGGCATAGTTGTCTAATGTGCCTGGTCAGGCTACAACTGTCTGTCACCTTAACTTCTCAGAGCATCCCTTTTATCTCAGTGGATGCTCACAGCTCCTCTGGGAAGGAGGCCCACCTGTCATAGCCAAGCCTGCTTTACCTATCGGTGTGAAGTCAAGTGCCCTAACAGCCTAACAGCCGGAGGGACTTGCCCAAGGCCATTGAGAACAATTGTCATTGACCCCATGACCCCTGCCACCTCTCTTCTCTGAGACCCTCTGCTCCTGGAACACTTTTTTCATGGTACGAGAATCATTTGTTATGCTTGTCTACCTGCCTGGTCCTGGATGGTATGAATGGTTAATGTGCTCAGCTACTAGCTGAAAGGATCAGTGACACCTTGGGAGAAATGCTGGTACTTTATTTACTTCCAAAATATCAGCTCTAGAAGACTTTCAGGCATGAGCGAGAACCATGAGTTAGAACTGGCTTGAGGACAACTGGATAGCTACGCTCTGGTAGAATCAGCACTGGACTTGGAACTAGGAGGTCGGCAGTTCAAACCCACCAGCTGCTCCTCAGGAACCCTCTACAGGGTCATTATGAGTCGGAACTAACTTGATAGTGCTTAACAACAGCAACAATCTCTCATAGGGCAGAAAACAGGCCATTTCTCTCTGTTTCCTAGGTACTCGGTCAAGGGCTGAGTGTCATCCTGAGAGTTAAGGAAGAGTTGCTGGACGAAGGAAACAATGCATAAGGAAGATTAGGAGGAAATGGCAGGGTGATGCTGCCTTCCTGGCTCCCTGTCCAGTGGTCCTCACTTGGTTTCTGACAGCCTGCTGACTTGCCCCTGGTTTGATTGAAGGCCATCTGTTGGCTCAGCTGGACCCCATTCAATACCCTCTCAGAAGAGTTCTTCAGCCTCAACCTCATTCTCCTGAAGATGTTTTTGTTGTTAAAGTAATAGACCCACTGCTAGCGGGGGCCCTGCTAACAGTATCCTCAGGGAAGTGTGGCGGGTTAAGGCCCCGGGAGCGGCACTGTTAGACGGAGAACATCAGCGTGGCTGTCTAGGGGATTTTTGTAGTGTTTCAGCAGAAATTTAATGTTTTATAGACACATCCCTGCATCTGTTTGTGGCAACACACACATTTTTTGTGTGTGGGGGGGTAAGCCCAGCGTACGTGTATCAGTAAAGCTGTAGAGCTAAAACTCAAGCTAATTTACTTTTTGAATCGTTTAATGCATCGTGGTCAGATCTGTCATTATTGCCCAATTACAGGGCCGCTTCCAATCACGTGATCTGATTTGCATGTGCAACAAACAAGAGCTGTCGTTTTTTGTTGCTGTTCGGATGCTTATAGTTGCTGATTTTGTCAAATTTTGTGATATTTTGGCTACAATATTGTTGTAGCTACTATTTGTGAACTTATGTTAATAACTGTTTTGATAATGAAGTAGTAATTGAAGGGAAAGGAGAGAAAATAAAAGAGACTTTCACACATTTACGCATAATGTACCTTGCTGCTGTTGATAAGTGTCCTAGAGTCAGTTCCGGCTCCTAGCAATCCTGTAGAGGGCTTCCAAGGGGTGACTGGTGAGTTTGAACTGTTGAAGCAGTACAGTGCTTATGCTGCAGCCCACACTAGGACTCCACAAATGTAAACAATAATGCTGTCATTCAATGTAGAAAGATTTTACAAAACAATTTTATTGTTTTGTTGTTGTTGTTAAGTGCCTCTGAGTCGGTTCTGACTCACTGCCACCTTCTATAGGTTTTCTGAGGCGCGACTGGAGGGTTTGAACCACCGGCCTTGTAGTTGTTAAGTGACGTCAAGTCAATTCTGATCCATAGCGACCTGTATAGTGTTTCCAAGGAGCCGCTGGTAAGCTTGACCCACCCGACCTTGCAGTTCAAACGACTTTGCAGTCTGACGCATTAGCCCACAGCGCCACACCAGGACGATTATATGCTGTGGAGTCAGTTCTGACTCATAGCGACCCTGTACAGGATTTCTGGTAGCGTAGTGGTTACGAATTGGGCTGCGAACCTTAAGGTCAGCGGTTCGAAACTACCAGCCGCTCCGCGGGAGAAAGATGAGGCTTTCTACTCCTGTAAAGATTTACACCCTCAGAAACCCTGTACAGGGTCGCTATGGGTCGGACCCGACTCGATGGCACATAACAACAACAACAACAACAAAGCGTAGTGGTTATGAATCGGGCTGCGAGCCGCAAGGTCAGCAGTTCGAAACTACCAGCTGTTCCAAAACTACTAGCTGTTCCTCGGGAGAAAGATGAGGCGTTCTGCTCCCGTAAAGTTTTACAGCCTCAGAAACCCTGTACAGGGTCGCTATGAGTCGGAACCGACTCCACGGCACACAACAACAAACAAATCTTTACGGGAGCAGAAAGCCTCATCTTTTTCCTGCAGAACAGCTGCTAGTTTCGAACTGCTGACCCTGAGGTTAAGCAGCCTGATTCGTAACCACTATGCTACCAGAGCTCCTTTGTGCTTATCTTACAGTGCCACATCAGGACTCCAGTTTTGTTGTTAGTATTCATATAATCTACAAAATATTACTTGTAAGCAAGCGCCTCCTTGGAAACCCCATACAGGGTCGCTACAAGTTGGAACCTACTCAATGGCACTTAACAAAGATATTAGATGATTAAAATGGATGATAAACATCATTAAAGGTTTTTATGTTCTGGTACAGGAGGCGGGGCCCAGTGGGGTTACTGCCCTGGGTAATACCAATCCTTGTGACACTACTAGGCCCTGCCTTACAGAGAGGGATCCCAACCACCTGGTAGGTGTGCAGGTCAATGGATTCGGGCTCACCAGCCCATTTTAAGGATGAGAGGCCCTACGCTCAGAAAAATCAAGTGACTTCCCAAGCTTGTGACAGAGTTGGGACTGCAGCCAGATGGACTGACTTCTGATAGTGAAGGTGTCTCAGTACTTGTAGCCACCACTACATGAGCCATGCATTGGATTACCTCCTTGGGGAAGATTGTTAAGCGGCCACATATAAATGGATTCTGTGGGGTGGAGTCTAATTTGTGATGGAGTCTAAACTGAATCAGGTCTGATTTTAGGGACATGCTGGATTTATGGGATATGGTGTGGGTGGGGAGTGGTGTGAGGTTTGAATTTAAGTCCTAAGAGACTTTGAAGCCTCCTCCTGGAACATTCCTCCTGAGGGAAGCCAGGGACGCTAAACCCACATAAAAAATCTAATTACTCTGAAACCTTTATGGTGGCTGCTCCACCATTCCAGCGGAGATGCCAAACACATGAGTAGAGATGTCCGCTAGGACAGCCAGCCCAGTTGAGCTTTCAGCTGATACTAGCTGTAGTCACCATCTGACTGCATGAAAGGTCTGCAGTGAGAACCACCCAGCTAACAGCAGTTCTCCCCTCAGAGTGGAGTTCCCCACTGCTAAAAGATCACTGGGGTCAGATTTCCGAAAAGAATAAGGATCTGCCAGTGCACTGAGGCTGAACTGAAGGCACGTTTACTAAGGCTGCAATACTACGTTATTTGCATGGCAAATATCGGCTCCAGTCATGAAACCCAATGCATTCTCATTATCTGCCTGGAGGAAAGCCATCACACAGTGGAAAGCATGAACTCGCAGAGACGCCTCTCTGCTGTCCCTGAACAGAAGGGTCCAAAGGTCAGGGGTAAGTCATGGGAAAGAAGCCTGTGGCATGGAGCCCTAGGCCCAGGCGGGCTTCCCGAGAAGGCTCGGAGGGTCTCTGTAAGGCTGCTGTTCTTCCAGCGTCTTGGAATGCGCAGCCAGGTTTCTGGGCATGCAGAGAGCACTCACCCACCCTGTTGCCCCAGTAGCTCTGCGTATGTCAGAGCTGGAACACTTAGCTATGTGGGGCAATGCCAGCCCCACTTGGAGATGTCTTTAGGGGGAAATGTTTGCTGCTTTTGTCTGGAAGCAAAATCCTTAGCCACTGCTTTCTCCAGCCTCCATAGAAATGAAAGCCAGGAAGCTAAGCGGTGGGTGATTAGGAGGTTCTACTTGTTTATTACCAGCCCACAAAGGATTACCATGGGGCTTTAAGGCAAAGCCCCCAGAGGCTTGGCAGAGTGGCGGCTGCCTCCTGGCTCCAGATTCTGCTCTCTGAAGGCACAGTGTTCTTCAGGAGAGAGATGCTCTGCCCCCCAGGCCTGGGAACACTGCCCTTCCCGTTAACCCACAGAGTCAGTGGGTGCAAGGCCTTTGTGGACAGTGTCTGCAGGGGTGTAGAATGAAGGTAATGAAGGATATCTAGTTGGAGTGGGAGGAGAATTAAAGGCAATTTAATAGAATACCGGGAGCAGGAGTTGGCATATGATGGCCAAATACTGTCTGCTCCCTGTTTTGGTAAATAAAGTTTTATTGGAACACAGCCATGCCCATTCTTTTATGAATTGTCTAGGGTTGCTTTAAGGAATCCTGGTGTGGCGCTGTAGGATTAACACTGGACAGCACATTCAGTTTCATCTGCAAGGTCGGTGGTTCATATCCACCAGCCGCTCTTTGGAAATCTTATACAGGATTGCTATGAGTCAGAACCAACTTGACAGCATTTAACAACAACAATATGGTTGTTTTAAGGAGCCCTGGTGGTGCATTGGTTAAGCACTTGGCTACTAATGGAAAGGTCAGAGGTTTGAACCCACCTGTTGGTCCATCGGAGAAAGATATGGAGTCTGTTTCCATAACAATTAAAAACACCAAAAGCCAGACTTGCTACTGTTGATCAGGACTCATAGAAACTTTATAGGACAGTGTAGAACTGCCCCGTAGGGTTTCCGAGGTTATACATCTTTTGGAAGCGGACAGCGTCATCTTTCTCCCATAGAGTGACTGGTGGATTCCAACACTGATCGTTCGGTTAGCAGCCCCATGCTTAACCATTGCAGCATCAAAGACCCTTCCCTATGGCCATTTCTCCTCTGTCCCATAGGGTCACTAGGGGTTGGGAGCGACCCCACAGCAAGAGCCTTCTGGTCGCCATTGAGCTACAACAACAAAGCTGAGTCGTCGTGGAAGAGACCAGCGTTAGGCCCACCAAGCCGAAAACCTTCGTTTTCCCTGCCTTGAGTAGTGGCAAGAGTAGAGATTCAGAGTCAGGAAGATTGGACTTGATATGGATTTGAATGGTGTCTCTTTTTATTCCATATTACCTTGGACATATTACTTCCCCTCGGAACCATCTTCCCATTTGTAAAATAAGGATGATAATCAATTTAACATATTTTTCTAATAATAGGAAGGAACCCTCGTGGTCAATGGGTTAGGCATTGGACTGCTCACATAAAGGTTGGAGGTTCAAACCCACCAGTTGCTCCTCGGGATAAGATGAGGCTGTCTGCTCCCATGAAGCTTTGCCGTCTCAGAAACGTATGGAGCAGTTCTACTCTGTCCTCCAAGGAAACTATGGGTCAGATTGGACTTGATAGCAGTGGGTACTCTTAGTTTTATAATAGAGTGTAGAACCTGTTTCAGGCACTCTTCTAAGTGCTTTAGAGGCATTAAGCCATTGAATCCTCCCAACAATGCTATGAGATAAGTACCATGATGATCATACCCATTTCACAGATGGGGAAATGGAGACTCAGAGAGGCCTAGCAACATGCTTAGGATCACACAGTGCTGGAAACTTGAATCCAGGTCACAGGACACCAGAATCTGCCCTTTAGAGCCTCTCACAAGACTGTTGTGAGACCAAGGGATGCCGGATGGGCAGGGCCAAGTCACAAGGCCTGGAGGACAGTAGGGACTCAGTAAGTGTTAGCTCACCCTGTTCTCCATGCTCTTCTCTAGATGGGTCTACCCGACTCCCTTCAACAGCAGTTTCCCAGGCCATCCACTCCCCTTGTGCCTTTGTGCCTGGTGCTGTGGGCCTCCCCGCCCCACCCTCCCTCCCCTCGCCACACACTCCCTCTCTTTCCTGCTATCATCTCCCTCCCACTGTTTAGTTAATAATAACATATCATGTTCTGTTTCAGATGCATATCAGTTGTGTGTAATTATTTATGGAGAAACAGACAGTTGATTCCTGGCGTGGACCATTTTCCCAGGCAGCCGTACCTATCAGTTAGCCTGGCTCACCCCCTAGTCTAATAACACTGTCCACTTTATATCCTCGGGCCTTGATGTATTAGGTAATTTGCTTCTTCTCTGTGGCTTGGGTCTGCCTGTCATCAATATAATGGAATGATGGACGCGTGGGCTATAGACACCAGACATTAAAAACGAGGCAAATATTACCCGGTTCAATTCCTTGTTCAGTAACAGTCATTCTATGGCAGTCCTTGGCCTCCGCTTGTCTGGAGAGAGGAAAAAGATCACAGAGGGTCACCCATGGCCTGACTTCTCACTGTGTGGTTCATTGCAAATTGGGCTGGTTGCTCTGGAAAAATATCCAGGAGAATACATACATGCATATTCACATATATACACCCCTACACACATATACACCTGCACAGGTGCACATCTACATATGTAAACATACATGCACACACACAGATCAAAGGAGTCTAAGAGCCTGAATATGCTGAGGAGTAAATGGACTTAGTTAGGTGTCAGACAACCTGGCTTCCCACTCTAGCTCCACCAAACTAAAGATGGGAGAGCCGGGACAAGATGCCGCCTCATCTCTCTGAGCTGGAATTGCCTCATTTGTCAAAAGAAGAGGTGGATTAGCTGAGCTCCAAATGGTCTTCTAGTCTTCACATACTGTGATGCGGTCAAGGTTACACAGAATGTAAGAGGCCAAGTTGGAAATTGAACCCTTGATGTCTAATTCCAAGATTAGTGTTTTTAACACTCCACCATGCCATTTCCACTGGCCATAATTGTAATCAAAATGATCAGTCTCTTCACTATCACACTTTATCACAATCACTGAAATAATGTCACCAATAAATGATCCTTAATTGCATCATCAGGAGAATCGTCAGTGCCATTATCCCCAAGAGCTTCCCATTGCCACCGTCATTACCATGATGCTAATTTCATTACATGTTTTAGATATGCTAGGCTTGACATGAAGCATACATTTAATTCTCATAGCAATGCTAGAAAATAGGCACTCCTATAATTATTCTCCTTAAGCAGATGAGGCAAACAGAGATTCAGAGAGGCCAAGTAACTTTCCTGAAGTCACACAGTTGTAATTGCCAGAATTTGGATTTGAACTTGAGTGTGTGACTCTTAACTAATGTTATACATCAGTGGCATTCTCACAAATTCTGTCATCTAAGGCAGCATAATTCACACAGCAGCACCTTTTCAGTCACTCCCAATATTATCACCAGTATTAATATCATTGCTAAAATTGACATCAAGATCAGAATCAATACAACCATATAACTGTTACCAATATTGCTGTCAATGTAAACACCATCATTATTAGGAACATTGTCATTGCTAGCATCATCAATATTGTTGTTGTTGTTAAGTGCCTTCAAGTTGGTTCCGACCCATAAGGACTCTGAATAGGGTTTCTGAAGAGCAGTTGGTGGGTTTGAACTGCCAACCTTGTGGCTCCCAGTTCAGTGCTGATCCTATCAATACGGCCTATAGCAAATCCAACTGACACTAGCAAAAGCATTAACTTTAACATAATCACTTTAAAACAATCATTATCCATGTCACTAGTATCACTGGCATTATGTGATCTCTGTCACCAACCTGTCCACACCAGTATCATAATCAATATCATAAACAGCAGAATCATCAGGCCCCTTACTAATTTCACCATCTATACAGAATTACCAATATCGTCAACTCTATGATCGACCTCTTCAATAGTGCTATCACTAATATCATTATCCACAGTTCACCCAATCAGTGATAACCCCATCAATACAGTCAGGTAAATACACATTTCAAATTAAATGGGTATCATGAGCATCAATAGCTTACTGTTGCTATAGTCACAGTTTACTGAGATCCTACTCTGTGAATGGTATAATGCTAGGGCTTTGCTTCTCTGGTACAATTGCAATGTCCCATGGGAAGTGTGCAATGCCATTTGTTGCCGTGGTCAATAGGAATCTGAAACTTCTCTATCTCAAGAGTTAGGTGATTCCTGTTTAAGAAATGTGAAGCCACCTTATTCCCCTATATCCCATCATCCCTCAAAGTCAAACTCATAGAATAGTTTCCCAGTTAATAGTTTCTATCTGCTGCTTCCTTGTACTTTATGAGCACCATGTCTAATCTCTGTTACAGCATGGACAGTTCATCTTTTGTCCCAGCTATTTATGAGTCTGTCTTCTTTCCTAGGATGTAAATCCCTGCAGGTTTTCCCCCACAGTCCCTAGAAATATCACAGAGCAGAACAGAAGTTTACACAAATTATTCTCAGTAAACATGTTGGGGAATTGAAGAGAATGGAATGTTAGCTGGTACTTGCAAATCAAGTACCACAAGGTAGAGTGTGAAGAACATTGGGCCGAGAATAAAGACATTTGGATTTTAGTCCTGATTGTCCCTTAATAACCGTGCAACCTTGGACCACTCATCTCCCCTTCTTCCTTCCCTCTCGTCTCAGAATCCAGAGACATCCTACTCTCAGCAAGGTCTGTGGCTCCACCTTCCCAAACTCTCCTCAAGCTACCCATTTCTCTTACCTCCTCTGATACCCCTACATTAGGGTCCCATATAACTTGCTCAACCATGACAGTTGCCTTTTAAGTGGTTTTTCTGCTTTCATTCTAGCCCCCTAAACTCTAGCCTTCCCTCTTTTGGTGACCAGAGTGAGCTTTCATTTCATTCTATTGAAATTAATAGACTCTTTTAAAGTAATTTTAAGTCTACAGAAAAATTGAACCTAATGTATTGAGTTTCTAAACACTTCCTCTCTCCTTGCCCACAGATTATCCTTATTATTAACACCTTGCATTGGTGTGGTACATTTGTTACAGTTAATGAGCCCGTATTGATGTGTTATTATTAATTGAAATCCATAGTTTACATTCGGATTCACTTTATGTTCTACATTCTATGTGTTTCAACAAATGTCTAATATCATACGTCTATCATTACAGATGGGAGTCCTGATGTGGCACCACAGGATAAGCATTTGACCACAAGGTTGGTTTGATTCTCAAGGTTGGTGGTTCAAACTCACCAGCCATTCCTCAGAAATTGTACTGGGCTGCTATGAGTCGGAACCAACTTGGTGGCACTTACCAACAACAACAGCACCAACACCATTACAGATACAGAAGAGTTTCACAGCCCCCAAATCCCTGTGTTCCATCTATTCATACCTCCCCCTTCACCCCATTCAACCCAAGTAACCGCTGATCCTTTTTCCTTTCTCTGGGGTTTTGTCTTTTTCAGAATGTTACACAGTTGGAATCATACAGTGTTTAGCCTTTTAAGACTGGTTTCTTTCATTTAGCTGTAGGAGTGTATGGTTCCTTTATGTCTCTTCCTGGCTTGATAGCTCAGTGATTTTTAATTGTTGGATCATATCCCATTGTATAGGTTTACCACAGTTTGTCCATTCACCTATGGAAGGGCATGTTGGTCAGTTATGAATTTTTGTTATTGTTGTTAAGTGTTATCAAGTTGGTTCTGATTCATAGAGAGCTGCATAGGGTTTCCAAGGCTTTAAATCTTTGCAGGAGCAGAAAGTCTCATCTTTCTCCAATAGAGTGGCTAGTGGGCTTGAACTGCCAGCTTTGTGGTTCTCAGAGGTGCTATACATGTTCATGATGCTCTGCTCTGTAGGCCTTTGTGCAGATACCAGAGAGATCTTTTAAACACATAAATCATGCATCTCCTGTTACATTTAACACCCACTACTCAAGCACCATAGTTTGGTACCATCTTTATCATAACATCCATACTGCTTCCTGTGGTCCTCCAAGTATGAACATGGTGAGCACAGACTGGCCCCTGCCTCATGCATCCCCTTATACATTAGCATCTCTCCCCCTGGTCCCAGCCAGATTGTTATTCTTGAAACATCTTAAAAATCCCAAGCTTGTTCCAGATGTGAGCCTCTATACTTGCTGGTTCTTCAGCCTGGAAAGTATTTTCCCTGATGTCATGGCTTGCTCCAAGGAGCTCTGGTAGCGTAGTGGTTACGAATCAGGCTGCTAATCTCACGATTAGCAGTTTGAAACTACCAGTTGTTCTGCAGGAGAAAGACGAGGCTTTCAGCTCCCATAAAGATTTACAGCCTCAGAAACCCTGTACAGGGTCACTATGAGTCAGAACCGACTCCACGACACACAACAACAACAACAGTATATCTATGTATCTATCTATCTATCAATTACTCATATGCAAATTCAAACTGAAGCTGAAGAAAATGAAAACAGGTCCACGAGAGCCAAAACATGACCTTGAATTTATCCCACCTGAATTTAGAGATCATCTGAAGAACAGATTTGAAACATTAAACACTAAAGACTGAAGACCAGAAGAGTTGTGGGATGACATCAAGAACATCATACATGAAGAAAGCAAAAAGTCATTAAGAAGACAAGAAA